>NW_020885067.1:78352-89291 GCF_003945725.1 Corapipo altera | reverse complement strand
CAGGGGTGCTGTGACAGGGGTGCTGTGGAGGTGGCAGGGGTGCTGTGGAGGTGGCAGGGGTGCTGTGACAGGGGTGCTGTGGAGGTGGCAGGGGTGCTGTGACAGAGGTGCTGTGGAGGTTGGGCTCTGCTCGCCTACGTGTATTTCTGCAGGCTGTGGCTGTTCCCCTTCCTGCCTTCCCCACAGCAGCGGAACCTGACTCCAGTGCTGAGGTTTGCTCGGTGATGTGAGCACCACTTGGCCAGACCTCAGCCCTGAGCAGGGGCTTTCCACCCCTGTTCTTCAGGCCCAGCCTCTCTCAGAGCCTGCTTGCCAAAACCCTCCACTCTGGTGCTCTCCAGGGGTGGGTTTCAGCGAGGCTGTGCTTTGGTGTGACAGCCACCCCTTTCTGCAGGACGTGGCTCAGAGGGGTCCCTGGTGAGGGGCAAATGGAGCCCCACATCAGCACCGTGGGAAGTGGAGCCCCAGTCCTCTCCCTCCCCCGTTGTCCCTCCCCTTTGTCCTGCCTGGGCTCCTGAATAATGGAAGGGCTGTAACGGATCCGGCCTGGCTCTCTGCTGCCCCAGGGGACAGGCTTGGCCTCCCCTCCTGGTCAGGGATCTGGTGTCCAACAGGAGCTGAGCCAGGTGAGCTGAGGGCTGGGTGCCTGGGGGAGGTGGCTGGGCCCTGCCCTGGGTCCCCTCGTGCCTGTCCCACCCCAGTGTTCTGCTCCAGCCCCAACTGGGGGAACTGGGGGAACTGGTCCTCCCTAGCCCCCTGAGCTGGGCCGTGCACAGCCTCCACAGCCACAGCCTCTGCACCTGGGGCTTCTCTTTCATTCTCCAGCTTGTTCCAAAAACGAGCAAAAATGTGCCTTTTAGCCTCATTTCAGCCCCCTCCCTGTTCCCCCAGGGCAAATATTTCAGCGAGCAGAGCTTGTTTGGGTTTTGGGCCAGTGGGAGGTTTGGGAGTGGCTCTGGGTGCTGGGCCCTGTTGTGCCCAGGTGCTGGGGTTGTGCCCCTCACAGGAGAGATGGGTGGAAGAGCCCTTTTCTAGCACCCCAAACACCATTTGGGGTTTGTCCCATAGCACAGGGGGTGACTGGCTCAGACTGGGCTTGTGGGACCTTTTGGAGGGCAAGAGGACCCAGGAGCACCCTGCCTGGGCACTGGGGGCTGTGTCCTGGCTGGGCATTCCTCTGCTGCTCCAGGCAGGATGGGTGTGCCCAGAGAGGGTCAAATCCTGCCCTAGCACTGCACCCTGAGGTGGCACATGGGGACCAAAGGGGGGTTTAGTGGCTCTGCTGCAGAGCTGGGTGTTCCCCATGTTCCTATGGCAGGGGCCTGTGGCACCCACAAGCGTTGGGGCCCCCAGGGCTGTTTTGGGGCCCCCAGGGCTGTTTTGGGGACCCAGGGCTGTGTCAGGGACTCAGGGCCGTGCTGGCCCCACCACCCTCCCCTTCCTTCCCACAAGGACAGGAAGGACCCAGCCCTGTTGTTTCCTGCAGGGATGGGGGTCATGGGACACCTGTGGTGACAAAAGCCCTCCCCCTCCCGCGGCTGCTGCCCTTGTGACACCTCCCAGGAGCCACCGAGTCCCACGGCGCTTCCTCCCCAGGGCACTGAACATAAACTTCTGCTGGGGGCACCAAACCGGCTCCCTGGGCCCTCCTGGCATCTCCCGGCCCCTGCCCTGGTGGGAATTCCGGGCTGCCCTTGCTCCAGGGCGGGGGGGGGGGGCCCCCCCCGGTTCCCCCCCGTGGGGACAGAGCCGCTGGCATCCCACGATGGGAGTGTAAGGATTTAAAAACCAACCCGGTGGGAAGCAGATCCGGGAGCCTGCGGATGTTCCTCCCTCTCCTTCCCGGTGCCATCACCCGCTTCCTGCCCTGCAACCTCTGTCCTGGCAGACGAGCCCCAGGCACCGTTCCCGTGTGAGGATCCGGGACTGGAAGTCACCACGGGGGATCTGTAGAAGACGGAGCCTTGGAAGAGACGTGGGGCCTCCCTGGATGTAGGAGAGGTCCAGGACAGCAAGGAGAGCAGGGAGGTGGGATCCAGGTCTCTGTGGGAATAAAGGGGGAGGGTAGGACTGGGGGGAGGGAAGGGTCTTCCTCTGGGTTTGGGTGCTGTGGGTGAGTGGCTGTGTTGGAAGAAGCTGGGCTGGTTCTGACCTGGGGACAAGTGATGCCATCGGGCTCCAGAGCCGTGTTCCTGCTGTGGATCCAGAGGAGGGAAACAGTGAGAGACAAAGCTTGGAGTGGAGAAGCTGGGAACAAACTGGGCCATGGAAGGGCCCACACCTTGGCTCCTGGGGGTTACAAGGGGTTCAGTCCCAGCCCAGCCGTGATGCCCAGTGCTCCAGGGGGACCTGGGCTGCGTGGGGAAGCTGTGGTGTCCCTGGGGTGTGTAGGAAAGCCGTGGCGTCCCTGGGCTGGGTGGGGAAGCCGTGGTGTCCCTGGGCTGCATCCTGGCTGGGATCCAGGCAGCCAGCTCTGCCCTGGGGTGCCAGGGGTTCAGTTCTGACTCAGCAGCCTCTGAGGTTTTTGCCACCTCATCCCAGGAACTGGAACACAAACGGGCAGAGAGCCGTGCCAGCTCCGTGTGCAGGGCCCTGCTCGATGTACGTCGTGCTTTCCCCTCAGTGCCACCAAAGTGGCAGGTTGGAGCTGGAGTTTGGGATGCTGAGGCTTGGCAAGAGCCCTCGAGGGGGTTGATGCTGCCAGCGGAGATGGGGGTGGTGGGATACAGCCGGTGCCATGGTGGGATGCCCGTCCTGACGCTGCTGCCATTTCCTGGGGTCCCCCCCGGGGTCCCCCCCGGCCCGGCCGGTTCCCGAGGCTCCTGGGGCAGAGGCTCCAGCTGACGCTCCTCCTCTGCGGGAGGCAGGCGAGGGCTCGGGGTGGGGCTTTGCCGAGCGAGGATCCAGAGTCTGGCCAGCCCGGGGAAGTTGCCAGGGCCGAGCACTCCCGAGCCGGCGAGGCCGCCGCCCTTCCGTGAGTCTCTGCCGCTCGGGGGCACGTCCGGAGCGCTCCTAGGCAGGAGCCCGCTCTGGGGGCACAGGAAGGGCTGCCGGGGGCGTGAGGGCAGGGCGGTTGGCTTGGGGTCCTTGTGCTGTCAGAGGGGAACCAGGTGACCCCTCACCTGTGCTGGGGGGCTGTGGGACACCTGTGCTGACCAAAGGCTTTGGCTCCCGGAGTCGTGTGCTACCGACACACGGCATTTCCCCTCCTTCCTCCCCGTGGGACCACCCTTGGAGCAGAGACACCCCACAGCCTGTGGGGCTGGACCCCGGGCTGGCTCCCAGGAACCCCAAATGGCAATTTGCCCATCGGGGACATTGTACTGCCCCAATTTGCCATGTCCCCCCACGCCACTCAACTTCTGGCTGTGGGTTCCCCCTGTCCCTCTCCATCCCGGGGACCCTCCCAGGGGGATGGGGAGAGGCACTGACCTGTGCCGCAGGAGACCTGGCGTTCATCCCTCTGGCTGATGCAGCCTTTATCCTTTTTGCTTTCTCTGTGCCTCAGTTTCCCCCGGCATGGAAAGGCACTGCTGGCAGAGGGACAGGGAGCCCTGGCTGTTCTCCTCCCTGTGCAACCAGCCCTGCTCTCCCAGTGCCAGCGGAAGCAGCTGGAGCCGCCTGCCCACGGGATCATCCGGCCCTTCCTCACAGCCTCGTGTGCCCTCAGTCCCTTCCCCTCTCCCTGGACCGACTCACGGCTGCTCCGGCACACGGCCCGTTTGGCTCCGGAGTCTCCCGGCAGAGCGGAGGAGTTTGGCTCCAGGCAAGCGGCTCTCAGCAGCCAGCTCTTCCTGGCCAGTGTCCCCACAGCGGGGTAGCTTCTAGGGATGTCCCCAGTGGGGTGCTGAGCTGTGGGGAAGGTGCCTGAGGTGCTGGGACAGGAGCAGGGACAGGGATGCTCCCTGGAGTCCCCCCAGCCCAGTAGGTGTGTCCTAACTGTCTCATCCAGGCGGGCTGCTTTGTGTCTCCATGGGGGCAAAAATCCAAAGCCCAATTAGGGGGCTAATTATGGGGCAGGGCTCATTACCTTTTGCTCTGTTAAACCTGCCCTGCTGGAGCTGCCTGTGACCCCTGTTCCCCATGGGCTCCCTTGGAGGGAGCTGCTGCCTGGGGGAGCTGGAGGTGTTTTCCATCCAGGATGGGCTGTTGGCAGCCAGACACTCCCCAGCAGCCAGAAGAACCTTTGGCCACCCAGAGTAACTGAGCACCCAGCCTGTGCTGCCCACCAAGCCTTGCCCTTCCCAGCTCAGATCCCAGGGGTCCAGGCTTGGAAATCTATGTCCAGCATGGCTGCAGGGAGTGATGTCCCCACAGCTCAGCTGGGTCCTTAAGGCTGCTCCCCCATAAACTGGTGAGCTCCCCATGGCCCAGAGCTGGGGGGGAAGGAGAGGCTTTGCTCCCCTGCTCTCTGGACAGAGATTTTTAAGCAGCTCCAGGAGCTCGTTTTTCCTCCGAGTGCTCCCAAAAGCTCGCCCACGGCCAGGTTCCAGCCCAGGGGAGGAGGCTCCTCTGCTCTCCCGGCCGGGATGGGCTGTGCTGCTCACTGGGGGAGCGGCTCCCCGGCTCCAAGGGTTTGTCTCCATGTTCCCAGGCGGATGAGGGCAGTGGCACAAGGACAGGCTGCCCGTGGCATCGGGGGCACCTGCTTGGCACCAGCCTGGCGAGGTGCTGACAACCCCCCAAAGGACTCCTGGGCAGGAAAACTGGGGGGGTTCTCCTTAAAATAAGCCCAGCACATGCTGGGGCAGTGCCACAGAGGTGCTGCGTTTCCACCTGGGGCCTGTGGGTGGGCTGGGAGCATCTCAGTGGATGGAGGGAGGTGTTTAGGGAGAAGTCCTGGGAAGCCCGGCCTTGGTTTGGGAAGGTTTAGGAGGGTTTTTCCTCCATGTTTGCACTCAAAGATGCTTTTGACCAAGACAAACTGAGGTTCTGTGAGCGGTTTGGATGGGGCTGAGCATGTCTGTCCTGCCAGGATGGGCACTGGGTTGGTCTCCAGCTTCTCCTGTTCCAGGGCAGCCCCAGTCATATTTAAACTGGAAAATTGCCAGGCAAATACAGGAGTCTTTTAGGCTCCTGCCACGCCTCTGCCACAGGGTAAAATATCTCAAGGGCACCATGACTTCCTCGAAGGTGACACTGTGCCCTCAGGGATACCTTGTTCTTCCAAGCAGGGGATGTGGCTGGGACGGGACCTGCCTGGAGGCAGGAGGGGAGCAGGGCGGGCAGGAGGGGCTGGGGGAGCTGCTTCACCCTCGTGGTGCTGGAAGAGCAGCCCGGGTTCATTTGGGACCCGAGTGTTTCCCAGGGCACGGTGCCAGGTCCCGAGGTGTCGGTGGCTGCTCCACGGGTGTCCCCGTGACCCAAAAGCCCTCCCCAGGGCACGTGGCACCTGCATTTCTTCTGCCTCCAGCTCTGGGGGTGCTCAGGGGGTGTCTGAGGGCAGCCTGGGGGTTGTGGGGCTGGGCTGGAGGCAGATTTTGTACCTGGCTGATTGTTTTCCTGGCTGAGTTGGGGTGTCCTGCCCCACCTGCCCAAAGGGGATCGTGCACAAGTGCCCCCTGATGCCCCGTGGCTACCCTGGGTGTGCACCCCTGGGTACTCTGGCCAGAGGGCTCAGTCTCAGGGGTTCATCCAGGTGCTGCCCCAGGGTCCCATCCAGGGGATGGGGGTTTTCCTTGGCTATTCCCTGACATGCCCCTTCCTCCACAGCCCTCAGCAGCGCCAGCCCGGTGCGATGCGATGCTCCCTGAAGCGCTGCCTCACCGCCGTGCTCGCAGCCTCCTTCCTCCTCCTCCTCCTCCTCCTCCATGGGGGCAGCCAGCAGGAACAGGATCCCCTGGAGGTGAGTTCCCAACCACTGATGTCCCTCTGGAGTGGCCACTGGAGCATCCTCCATCCTTTCCTGCCCCACATGGACCCCAACCCCAGCTCTGCTCCCTTCCCTGCACTGTGTCACCCCCAACCCCAGCTCTGCCTTCTCCTCTCCCTGGAGTTGCCCTGGGCAGTGAGGCCTCCCTGGATCCAGGAGCTTGGAGGGCAGGACAGGGGTTCCCCGTCACTTCTGGGAGCCCTGCTGTCATTCCCCCTTGCTCCCGTGTGTCCGTGGTGCTCCAGGCTCTGACCTGGCTCCCTGTGGCTCCCACCCAGGTGGATCTGAGGGGCCTGAGCCCTGACACGATCCTGCAGCTGCTGCGGCCAGGAGGAGCCCAGCACATCCTCAGGGACATGGACGAGCTCTCCCCACTCCACAACATCTCCTACCATGTCCTGGCTGGTTCCCTGGCACCCCAAAAAAGTGAGTAGTTGGGAGCCCAGCCCGAACAGGGCTCTGGGTCTGCACATCTGTCCCAGCACAGCTGTCCCAGCACAGACCCATCGCTGCTGCTGCCAGGGCAGGGAGGGGCCATGTCCACCCTGTCGGGGTGGGAGATCTGCCAACACCCCAGAGGGGCTCTGGGGACCTACCAACACTGCTCTGGGGGCTGCAGGCGTGGGGGAAGCTCCATATGCTCCAAGTGTGGTCCATGTTTCTACACCTTGGCACTGGGGTGACCGCAGGCGTTTTGGGTTTCCCAGACCTCTGTGGGAAGGGTGGCTGGGATCCCACCTCCCTGGGGTTGAGGTTCTTGTGGAAGTGGTGGAGCTGGACCATGGGGACACCCACACAGGGTGGGAGGTGTGGGCCAGGCTCTTGGGCAGGGGCACTGAAAGCAGCTCCCACACAAACCCCAGGGGAAGGAGCTCAGGGCAGCCCCACGTGAGGCTGTGCTGGAACCAGCCCGTGGATGGTGCTGCACGGAGCAGCAGCAGGAGAGGCTGAACCCCTGCTGGGCCGTGGGGAGGGCAGGACTGATGTCTCATCCAGTGTGGGGCATCTCCACGAGGTTCAGGGCAGGGCACACTTCCAAGCCAACGAGCCATTCCTGCCCTGTAGACTCTGTGCTGTTACTTCTCTGGGTTTGGCTTTTTAAAGGTGTTTTTCCCAAGTATTTCTCCTTCAGAGGAGCTCCTGCTGCCTCATCCCGTCCTCTCCCTGACCTTTGGGCCCCTTCTGGGACACTGGGGGGGTTTCAGCTCAGAGAGGACCCTCCACCTTGGACACGGGGTTATAAACAGCATTAACGGTGCGGGGTGGCCACGGGAAGAGCTTTTTGGAGCCCCCTCCTCGTGGCCTGTGGGGAAGAACCTCCCCACGGTGCATCGCAGGTTACACCTTTCCTTTGCCGTGCAGAATTCCTGGCGGTGGGATTGGCATCGGTGCGGCGGCCGCGTGGCTTCTACCTGCCGGCCACGCTGCAGTCCCTGTTCAGCCAGTCCACGGAGGAGGAGCTGCGGGAGATGGTGGTGGTGGTGCACCTGGCCGATGCGGATCCCGGCTGGAACGCGCGCGTCGCCCTCAGCATCGCCCAGAAGTTCGCTCGCCACATCCTCCTGGGCCGGCTGCTGCTCATCCACGCCCCCCACGAGCTCTACCCCACCCTGGAAGGGCTCAAGAGGAACTTCAACGACCCCGAGGAGCGGGTGAGGTTCCGCTCCAAGCAGAACGTGGACTACGCCTTCCTGCTCGCCTTCGCCGCCAACCTCTCCTCCTACTACCTGATGATCGAGGACGACGTGTGGTGCGCCCGCTCCTTCCTGACGGCCATCCGCAAGGCTCTGGCCTCCCAGGAGGGCTCCAACTGGGCCACCCTGGAGTTCTCCAAGCTAGGCTACATCGGGAAGCTCTACCGCTCCAGCGACCTCCCTCGCCTGGCTCACTTCCTCCTCCTCTTCTACCAGGAGATGCCCTGTGACTGGCTGCTCGTGCACTTCCGCCACCTGCTCACCCAGAAGGACGTCATCCGCTTCAAGCCGTCCCTCTTCCAGCACATGGGCCTCTACTCCTCCTTCCAGGGCACCGTCAACCGGCTGGAGGACGACGATTTCCAGGCCGATGCCTTGGACGTTCCGGACAACCCTCCGGCGTCCTTGTACACCAGCATGGCCGTCTTCGAGCACTACGAGCCCCTCAAGGCCTACAGCTCGGCAGAGGGCTATTTCTGGGGGAAGGACCCAGCAGCCGGCAGCATCTTCTCCGTGGTGTTCCGGCAGCCGGCCCTCGTCAGCCGCGTGCGGGTGCTGACGGGCTCCCAGGAGCGCCGCAGTGACTTCCTGCGCGCGGGGGTGCTGGAGCTGGGCCGGCGCCGCGACGGCCGCGACTGCTCCACCTACATCCCGGTGGGAACCTTCGAGAAGGGCACCGTGGACCGGCGGGGGCTGGAGAGGGGCGTCCTCGGCCCCGTGGAGTGCGTGAGGATCCGGGTAACCCGGGCCCAGAGCGAGTGGCTCATCATCCAGAGCATTGACATCTGGACCGCGGCGGGCACCTGAGCACGGCTGTCAGGGCACAGATGGGTTTTGTTCCGAGAGGTCCTTTATTTTTCTCATTCCCGTTTTTTGATAAGGAATTAAATTATTGACTCCTGCTGGCATCTGCCAAGGGATGGGAAGCACTGCTGTGGGATGTGGACGGGGCCAGGAGCAGGGCCCACCAGGATGTGCCCACTCGGGGGATGCCCCAGTGAGCAAAGGAGCGGGTACAGGGAGGGGAAGAGGCTGGCCAGTAGAAAACGTTTCCTCCCAGGGAGGATGATGTACAGGACGAAGCTGATCAATTAATTAACAAATGAAGTTATTAATCAGGTATTGGCAGTTTTTGCAGTGTCTCCACATTGTCCCTTTCCTAAGTTTTCTAACTCACCCAAACTGATTGCTAACTGAATTCTTTTCCTCCCCTCCTACCCCATTTCTGAGCTGTTCCTGGGAGGGGTCGGGGGAAGGTCTGGGGCTGGTGTTCCCCAACCCCCCTGACTGGTGACCAGCCAGGTCCCGGTGCTGACCCAGGTGGGCGGTGGCCACCAGATGGACCCATCGTGCCGGCTCAGCTCTCACCGGCTGCTTGTTCCCCCCTCGAGGGAGGAAACAAATCAGTTCCCAGGGACCACACCCTGTGTCCATGCAGGATTCCCACCTGGAGGAAAGAACAGGCAAGATGGGGTTTCTACAAGGGGGAGAAAGGTCTAGAACTGAGCTCCAGGGAACAAGGACGGGTCAAGGAAAATGTGACCTCAGGATAACGTGGAGCTCAGGGTCCTTTTCAGCCCAGTGAGGGGCTGGAGGGGAACTGGGGAACACACAGGCCCCCAGAAGCTTCTGTTTGGGTTTGTCTGGCAGGGTCATAATCATGGTCCCAGACTGGACTGGATGATCTCAGAGGGTCTTTTCCAACCCAGGGACACACCTGCAGTGCCCAAACACCCGAGTGCCATAACCACAGCTCTGGCTCAAGTGGCATCAACTCACCTGCTGGGCACTGGAAGGCACTGGAGAGCCCCAGACCTGGCATGAGGGGACTTTTTCCCCAGAAAAAAGCCACCCAGGTAGTGGATCTTTGCATTTAATAGAGAGATGCTACACGATGAACTCCAGCACCTCCTGACGTTCCAAATGTTCTCAGTGTGCACATCACAGAATCACTTTGGTTTCCTCCACACAAGCCCAAGTCTGGCCAGAGCTCTCAGAGTGCTTTGAGTAGCACAAGTGTCCCCTCCCCAGGGCCCCAAGGCCCAGACAAGTGTTTCCAGTGCTCCAGGAGAGCCTTTGCCCTGGTTCTCTTGGACACAAATGCTCTGCCCTCACTGGGAGAGCACCAAGGGTCACCAGCATGGGTACAAACAGAAAGGTTTCTCCCCAGGAGGTTTTTACCCACTGCTAAAGAATGAAAAGATATAAATGTAAATCAGCTGTTTTTACCTGCTGGACTCTTCCTGGTGCAGGTACTAATTGGGTTGGTGATGTTCACCTGCACAGAAACAAGCTGCAGCCTCGGCTGTGCTGGGTGTGGAATCTCTCCATGTACACCAGGATAAGTGGAAGCAGCAGCTGGCAGGAACCCCCTCCTCTTCCTTCCAGTGCTGCACACGTGCACCACAATGCCCAGTTAACATCAGTGCACGCCGGAGGAAGAGGAGGAGGAAGTGGCTGCTTCATCCTGGAAGAGCATCACACAATTTATCCCACATCAAAATTACCCCACTGTTTTTATCCGTGGAAGACTCAGCCAGCTCCCAGCGCTCCGTGCTGAGGTCCCTGTCTGATCTGGGGGGGGCTGATGGAGCCCCAGGAGTCTGGGGCTTCCACACACAGCCAGGCAGGGGAAGGAGCCTCTGGGCTCTGAGAGGGGAAGGGCAGGGGGCAGAACCAGGGGAGGCATTTGGGGCTGATGGAGACGGTGAATCAGGGAAGGGTTCGAGCTTTCGGTCCAACCCCGCGTGTCCTGACGGTGATCCCTGTGCGGCTGCTCCAGGAGCTGCCCCGTGTCCTGGGAAGCGCTGCCGAGGGCCCACAGGGATCTAACTCAGCATCTTGTGCCGGTCAAACACCGTCTTCCTCTGCTCCTGCACCTGCCTCTTCCAGCGCTGCTGGGCCCCCTCCACGCGCTCCAGCACCGTGTTGGCTCTGGCTCCGGCCGGGGTGGGCACTGCGGCCAAGGAGCGAGTGTCCTGCAAGGGAAGGGAGCAGTGGGGAATCTGGGAGTGCCCAGCCCGGGAGAAACCACAACTGACTCCGGGAGAAACCACAACTGAAGGAGCCACTCAAGGCTTGAGTTGTCCTGAGGAAGAACCACCTTTCCAGAGCTCCTCAACACCAGTTCCCCAACTCCTCTCTTGTGGGGACCACCCAAATAAAAGCCCCCAGGACAGGAACTGCACCAAGTCTAAAGCTCTGCTAGAAACCCACTGCTTGGAGTCTGCAGGAGCCACAGTGAACCACAGCACCCCCTGAAACAGAGCCAGAGACTGCTGCTGTGGATGGGCATCCGTCGTGGCACACGAGCACCAAGGCCTGTCCCAGCACCCAGCACTAAGATAAACCTCACCTAACACCAGGCATTTAC
>NW_020885067.1:51129-78342 GCF_003945725.1 Corapipo altera | reverse complement strand
GCACTAAGATAAACCTCACCTAACACCAGGCATTTACAGAGTGCACCCGGATCTAACTCTGGATCATTGCTGTGGTGCAGGGAGCGAACCCACAATTCTAGGATACAGTTCACCTCCTCCTGCAGGACCTCCTTTTTCAGCAGAGGGTGGTAATGGGCACACTGGAGCAGCTACTCCTCACTTATATCACAGTATGAAAGAATTGAGCCAAATAGTTTATACTTAAAATACAAACAGGACAGTCTGATCCAGTGCTAAAATTGCAGGAATTTCATGCAGCAAGAAATTTGTCCTTTCCCAAAATGTGTGTATGTGTGTGAGACACAGAGAGATTCTCTCTTTGCTGCTAGATCCTGATCTTTCTGACCAAGCTTTGTATGCCAGTGTCCCCCAGAAGATGGGATTTGAATGAAATTCTGCTCTGGGGAGAAACACAAGGACCAACAGCCTGGCTACAACAGGGCCCAGCCCCAGAGCAGTCAAACAGCCCCTCGAGGCTGCTCTTTGAGTGTCTATAAGATGTTCCAGCAAATACTTAAGCCCATCCTTCCCTGGAAGCTCAGCACCAAGTGACTCCACCTGGGACACTGCACAAATAGGAATGCGTTTGAGTTTTGGTTCCATCTGGACAGACAGACCAAATTCAGGCCACTTGGGACAACGTCACCCCCTGCCACAGAGGACAGGGTCAGGGTTAGGGGTAGAACTTTGAGACCTTTTAAGGTGAGAACTTTGATTATTCCCTGTGCTTCTGCAGGACTTGCACAGATCTGATCGAAGTGTTCCCCTGTGTGGGTGCCCCCAAAGCAGCAGTGCTGCCTCCCTGGCTCAGAGGAGACAGGAGGTCACTGTTTCCCTGTCACCCACTCTCCTGTCACCCCGTTTGCCCCACGAGCAGAGCCCACCGGTGCCCCCGCAGCCTCACCTCGCTCTCCTCCTCGTTGTGCAGGGGGTGGGTGTAGGGGTCGGGCTTGCGGATCAGGGGGTCCACGAGCACCAGGAAGGCCATGTACAGCAGCAGGGCCCCCACCACCGACAGGTAGATGATGATGATCACCTGGAGAGGAGCACGTGGGAAAGGATCAGCACCGTGGGGAAGAAGCACCACAGAGGTCACAAGGTCCTTTGCAGCTGTCTCTGGTGTTTGATCTCTTCTCTCATTCTCGTTTTGCTCACAAGGTCTCCTGCCCTTGCCAGGGGCTGATGATGTGCTGTCACTGCACAGGCTGTGCTGACCCTCCTACTGTGCCAGCTCAGGCCACGTGCTGCACGTGGGAGGACACCAAGACAGGGGTTCCTGCTCAGAGGTGCTTGGCACTATCACACATCCTCAGCAAGAAGACTCTTCTTGCAGCTCCTCACAGCCAGGAGCATTCCTGACTCAGACACAGAAATCACAGAATCAGTTAGGTGAGAAAAGACCTCTGAGATCATCGAGTCCAACCTGTGACCGATCCCCACCTTGTCCCCCAGCCCAGAGCACCAAGTGCCACGTCCAGTCATTCCTTGGACACCTCCAAGGACAGTGACTCCACTGCCTCCCTGGGCAGCCCCTTCCAATATGTAATCACCCTTTCTGTGAAGAATTTCTTCCTAATGTCCAACCTAAACCTCCCCGGTGCAGCTTAAGACTATGTCCTCTTGTCCTGTCACTGGTTGTCTGGGAGCAGAGCCCAGTCCCCACCTGGCTCCAGCCTCCTTCCAGGGAGTTGCAGAGAGTGAGCTCCTGGCACTGCCACAGTGTACCCACTGTGACAGCTGGATTTTCTCTTTCTGGGCTCTTCTGCAGGAACCCAGAGTGCAGCAGTGCCTGGGCTGGCATGGCCTGGCCAGGAGAAGGAGCCAGGCCCGGGGACAGAGCTGCCCTTACCTTGATGGTGGTGGTGCTGCGCTCCTCGTACTTGCACTCGCAGAGCAGGCAATAGGCCTCCACGTCGTTCCCGGGCACTGGCATGGGCTCCACCACGTGCAGGCAGTTGCTGCAGCACAAACAAAGGTCAGCAGCAGGAAGGTGAAGGTGAAACCAGTGCTCTGTGGAAGGACATTGGGGTGACACTTTTGTGTGTCCCAGCTTTCCCTGCAGGCTGATAACGCCGATCTGTTTTTAGGAGCTCCCCTCACAGCTCAGCTAGTCCTGGGACAGACTGTCCAAGTGCCTTTTGCAGGGATCCAGTCCAGGTGAGGGGGACTGGAGGCTCTTGACACGTGCCAAGAGCTGTGGGTTAAGAAATCATCCCAGATTCCTCAATTTCTGTTTAAAAAACGCCCCCGGCATGGGTTGAACATCACCTACCACAGCTCCCTCTGCAAACACACAGGCAGGGTTGGCACCAGCTGCCAACTTGGGAGCGTTGGTGGCTCTCATGGACTGAGCCCTCAGGCTTCCAGCCCAACTCACCAGTCTTTCTGGGACACATTCTTGTTGTAGATGTGCCCGCTGATGTTCCGGTACGGGGGGCAGATGCACTTGCAGCGAATGTCCTCGGAGCTCTGCGGGGGCAGAGGAGCCAGTGAGGGAGGGAACCCCCAGTTCTGCCACCCTCACCACCCCGGGCTGGGGACAGGCTGAACATCCTCTGGGACAGAGAACACTCCACCCCAGAGAACAGTTCCCCCCACTTCCCTTCTTCCTGCACTTTGACATCAGGTTTAACATGTCCCAGAGCACCTCGGCCACTTCCAGCACCTCCAGCCAGGTGCTTTTCGAACACATTTTAAAATGCAAACTCCAAAGCCCAGCAGAAGGCAGGGCAGGGGCCACTGTCACACACAGTCCCAGCCCTACACAGTAAACGCACCACAAATCCATTCCTTATCACTGCAAACATCCCCAGCTGCTCCTCTGCCATTCTGGCTCTGCTGTGCCCCTCCCACGGTGCCCGACGCTGTCACCCACCTTGCTGGCCTGTGCTGGGGGGCACAGGAGGCAGCCCAGCAGCACCAGCAGCACCACGGGGCTCACAGAATTCCGGGAGCACTGGGCAAACATCGTGGGAGCCTGAGGGAACAAAAACTCACATCCAGGATGGAGGATGTCATCTGAACGCAGCCACAACGAGGGAGTCAGAGCTCTTTTTTTGGCCCACTCGCCTCAGTGTTGCCCAGGAAGGGGGATTTTATCCCTGAATCACAGCTGATGCCAGCCAGAAACTCCTGGGAACACTTTACACACTCCAAAAAACACTCCTATCTGAAGAGCTTCCACACCCCCTACAAACACACATCCAAACTACCCCAGCCCTGCAAAAACATCCCTGATTTCCTCACAGTTTGACTTGCACAAAACCCCCTGTTCCTCTCTTACTGCTGTGGAGCCCTGCAACAGGTATTTTGCTGCTGACAGTTGTGCTCAGTAAAAAATACAGAACCAGGAAAACCACAGAGCAAGAGTGACCCAAAGATACAGAACCAGGAAAACCACAGAGCAAGAGTGACCTTGCAGCACACTGGGGCCTCACTGCTGTCATAAAGTTAAATAAACTTTTGTGTCATAAAAGTTAAATCACTTATCTTCTGATACTCAAAGGCTGCTGAAGGAACCAGTGTATTTGCCTGTCATGAGCCACAAGCCATGGGAAAGGAGTGGAATATTCCTAAGTATTCCAAACTGATTCTTAAACCTCCTTTAGCCCAAGATACCTGTTCAGTAAAATCCCGATTTTACAATTATTCCAAGCTGGCAGCTTGATAAATTCATTAATCACAGAACCCAGAATGGTTTGGGTTGGAAGGGTCCTTAAGGATCATCTCATTCCAGCCCCCATGTGCAAGGATAAAGCTGTTCCAGAGATGTGTGTTTGTACAAGTCCATAAGAATATTAATTTCTCTGCACAAGGCCAAGCTGGCCTTGATCAGGCTGGTGTTCAACCTCAGGGGCAGAAAAGGAGGAGCAGGTCTTGGGGACCTTGGGACAGCTCAGAAAAGCCACTTCAGCAGAGCTTTACTCAGGGAAGGGAATTTACACCTTCAGTAATCAGCTCCATGTTAATCCCACAGCTCACTCCAGGTACTTCTACTCCATCACCTGATGTTGATTCCATTGGGATTTACATCACTGCAATATTCTTTGCTTTATCTTTAACAACACTATAAACTCACATAATGGAATACCAACACCAAGTTCCTTTCTTCTTTATCTAAACAAAACACCAGCCACTTCTAACAAGCTGGCCTGCCAAAACCCACCAAAATGCATTCCAGTCCTATCTCCTCAGCCCAGGATTTATTAACCCTTTGCACCAAAGTTTCAACAATCTCCTCACACAGTGGTCCTTTCCTGGCAGACTCCCCTGCACGTCAGGGTTTCAGGTCCTCATCACAAATCTGGGGAACAGGACTGAGCTGAGCTGCATGTCCCCCATTGTGGGTTTGCACTTTGGTTTGAATTTTTAACTTAACAGTGGGGCGGGTGCCTGGAATTGAGTTTTAGCCTCTCAATTGAATTCAGAACATCTGGTCAACTCATAAATGCCATTTTAACAAAAGCAGGGGAAAACACGTGATCTGTTCTACCCTAAATAAAAACTCAGAATGGCACCTGGACAGAGTCCACCCACTGTGTAAAACACCCACAGCCACACAAAGGATAATTTATCTGTGGTTCTTTCTGACTCTGACAGCAAAGGGGCACGTGCACACGTGCCTTAGAGCTGCTGTGTTCCAGGCGATCAGCCCAGCCCACAGCAGCCGTCTGTCCAAAAGGATCTGCCCAAAAGGAGATGGGTGGTTAAGGTGAAGGTGAAGGTCCTGGGGCTGTAACTGAGCGTGGCAGCCCCCAGGAATGAACCCCTAGAATGATGCTCGCACACACCCACCCCGTGCTCCTTCTCTCAGTAACCTCCTCACCCTGAACATCCCCATCCCTGGGAGTGTCCAAGGCCAGGCTGGACGGGGCTTGGAGCAACTTGGTCAGTGGAAGGTGTCCCTGCCCAGGGCAGGGGGTGGCACTGGATGAGCGTTAGCGTTCCTCCCAACCCGAACCACTCTGGGATGATTCTGTGCAAATCACCCGGAGCCCTTCTAAGACTGCGATGGATCCGACCCCCTTTTGCACCATCTGTGCTCGAACCACCCCCGACACCGACCGGGTTCCCCTCAGTTCCCGCCGAAGGCCCGCGGATGCTCAGCCCTCCAGGGGCTCCCACAGCCCGGCCTCCCGGGATGCCTGCGGTGATCCAGGCCGCCCCCCTGACTGAGCTGCCCCGCCGCCCCGGGGGGTGAAGCGGAGCGGGGCCGTGAGGGGCCGCTGCCCCCTCAGCCCGCCCGAGCGCGGCCCCGCGGCCCCCCCGCCCTACCTGCCCCTCACACGGGCCCGCGCCGCCGCCACAGCCCCCGGCCCCGCCCAGCGAGCCCCGCCCCCTCCGCTCCCTGAGAGCCCATTGGCTGCCGCGCGTGACGGTCAGTGACAGGCAGCACCCGTGGCCAATAGGAAGGCAGAGGACCGGGCCGGGTGCTGAGGGAGGGTGTGCGTCTCCTTTGCGCCCCGCAGAGCTGAGGGGACGGGGGAGCGGGAGGGTGCGGGGTGGTCCCGCTCAGGGGGTTGCTCGGGCGGCACTGCCGTGGCCGGGCGGTGTTCGGCGGACGTGGCGCGGGCAGCTCCCGCTGGGCTCCCGTCGTGGGACTGGGCCGCCCTGTCCTGGGATTGAGCCGCGGGACAGCCCCGCTCTGCCCTCAAAGCCCCATTTTCCTTCACAGCGTCGGGCTCTCTCCTCACACCACGTTCCCTCTCACAGCCCCGCTCTCCCCTCAGCCACTGCTCTCCCCTCACACCCCTGTTTCCCTCTCACAGCACCGTTCCCCTCTCACAGCCTCGGGCTCTCCCCTCACACCCGCTCTCACCTCACAGCCCCATTTCCAGTCACAGCCCCATTTCCTCTCGCAGCCCCATTTTCCCTCACATGCTCGGGCTCTCCCATCACAGCTCCATTCCCCCTTCACAGCCCCATTCCCCACCACATCCTGTTCTCCCCTCTCAGCTCTGTTCCCCCCTCACAGCCTCGTCCTCTCCCCTCACATCCCGCTCTCACAGCCCCATTTTCCTCTCACAGCCCCATTTTCCCTCACATGCTCGAGCTCTCTCCTCACAGCCCCATTCCCCTCTCACAGCCCCGTTCCCCCTCACCCCATTCTCCCCTCCCACCCTGTTCCCCCTCAGCCGCTGCTCTCCCCTCACACCAGTGGTGCTGCTGTGCCCATCAAAGGGGAGATCCCGGGCTGCAGTGGTGCCCTTGGTTATGTTTTTGGCTGATCTACGCTTATAGATGATACTGGTGATCCTCCAGGCTCAAAGGCTGCAGTCCTGCCATCAAGCTCTTGTATTAGAGACCAGTGACTCATTTTGTCCTGTCCTTGTTCCAAAAGAAATGCTGGGCCTTTCCAAGGTCACGGGGTCTTGCGTTTGCCCAAAGAGAACATTCCTGAGAGATCTGGCTCTAGAATTATCTCAGCTTTACCCCATTTTCTGTGTCTGCACCTTTCAGGTGTGCAAAACCCTCATCCTTGGACCTGCTCCAGTGGCAGCTCCCTGGAAGACTCCGCTCTGCAGCTGGAGGGGTCGAGGTGATTCTCTGGCATTTTGCTGATTTACCTGGTGCAGATTTACCTGGTCTGTGACGCCAGATAAAGTCAGGATCTAATTCTTTTTCAGGCAAAAACCCCCACTGATAGAAAAAGGGACCCAAACTTCTGGTTTAACCTCTAGAAAGAGAATCAATTAGGTTGGAAAAGACCTCCAATTTCATCGAGGCCAACCTGTGACCAGTCACCACCTTGTCAAACAGCCCAGAGCACTGAGTGCCATGTCCAGTCATTCCTTGGACACCTCCAGGGGCGGTGACTCCACCACCTTCCTGGGCAGCCCCTTCAGAAGTTTAACAACTCTTTCCAGGAAGAAATTCCCCCTGATGTCCAACCCAAACCTCCCCTGTTGGCAGCTTGAGGCTCTTTCCTCTCCTCCTGTCCCTTGTTCCCTGGGAAGAGAGCCCGACCTCCTCCAGCTCCCCCCTCCTGTTAGAGAGTTGGAGAGATACCTTCAGCCAAAAATACATGGCAGTCAGAGGGGAATGTCTATCTGAGAGATGGTTCTGTCTGTCTGATAGTTTTAACTTTATAAATGTGTAAATAATTGAGACTGCTCGTTTTAGGGTTTGTAGAATGTACTTGCTGTGGAGACTGCCAGGCTTTAAAACTGCTCCATGCACCCAGTATGGTAATTGCCAATGTAAAAGTGTTTTCATAGAATCCCAGAATGGTTTGGATTGGAAGGGACCTTAAAGCTCATCCCATTCCACCCCTGCCATGAACAGAGACACCTTCCACTAGCCCAGGTTGCTCCAAGCCCTGTCCAACCTGGCCTTGGACACTTCCAGGGATCCATCCACAGCTTCTCTGGGCAACCTGGGCCAGGGCCTCCTCACCCTCATAGCAAAGAATTCCTCCCCAATATCCCATCTAACCCTGCCCTCTGGCAGTGGGAAACCATTCCCCCTTGTCCTGTTACTGCATGCTCTTGTAAATAATGGTGTAAATAGTTTTCTCACCCCATTGCTGTAATGTGTAAAATCCCAGCCCTGCCATGGCTGCATTCCCTCCCCACTCACTGGAACCCATACGGGACTGTGGCCTAAGTCAGCTGGACTGATCCAAGGAAATATTCCATGAGAATAATCCTGGGTATTAGATGCACAAAGGACCTCTAATTCCTTCCTCCTACTCCAGCGTTGCCGAGCGGAAGAAGCTCTTTGGTGTTAACTCAGAGCAGAGGCCTGGGCCTGGCCAGGCACAGTCAGTGCTGGGACAGGGCTGAGTTTGTGCAGGTTTAAAAGCCACATGACCACAGGGATTTTCTGTTACTGACTTTCACCAGACTGGTGAGGAGGTATTTTTATCTCCTCTGACATGCCTGTTGTCACAGCAATCTGTTTTCTGTGTTCTCTTTCAGCCCAAAGGTACATCCCACTGCTCCTTGGGGGGCTGGAGGAGGCTGGATTGACACCTGGAGGAAGCAGCTGAACTGGTGACAAGACACTGGAGAATGCCCTTGGAGGAGGCAAAGGAATGGCCCAGGCAGCTGAGAGACCACGTGCAGGGATCAGGTTTTTTAGGTAAGTGCCTTAAAAACAGACCCAGCCAGCACAAGATGAGCTTGAAAGTTGCATTTCAGTTCAAGTCCCTTTTCCAAGAGACTGGTTTCCAATTCCTTGGATGGGAGGGGGAGCTGCATGTGCATTTCCTGCGTAGTGATGGGAGGGAGATCTCACACACTCCTCCAGGAGACCATTTCCTGGTCCCTTCCTTGCTGGCTTTCCCCCTGCCCAGAAGCCTTTTTGCCTGTCCCAGATAACTGGGATGCAGCAGGCTCAGTTGTCTTCTGGAAGTCATCCCTGTCACTGTTTTTAAAGCCCAGCAGCAGTGGCAAAAGAGAGTTTACCTGGAGGGAGCAGGATTTGCTGCTTTATTTCTCCATACCTGTTGCTCAACTTTGTGGTCATTCCCAAGTGTTTCATGTTTCCTGAATTTCTCAGTGTGTCTAATACAGGTCCCTTAAAAAACCTCTCCAGTAGTGGGTCCTGAACCCTTACTGAATTCCCAGTAACTTGGGTTAACTTCAGCCGCTGACCTGCAGGGATGTGGGACTAACACAGTGCTCTGGCAGGAGGCTTCATCCTGCCTTGGAGACCTCAGGGTCAGCAATGGCACCGTGGGGCTGTTGGTTCCCCATTCCTGCCTTTGTTGGCAGCAGACAGGTGAGAGGTGCCTCAGAGGAGCCTCCCGTGGGCCAGTGGGAATAGAGGCCAAACACAATTCCTGTGGCATGGAGGGAAAGGGAATCAGAGATCAGCGCAGGAAACAAAGAAACACAAACCTGCAAAAGAGGGGAAGGATCAGACGTCGCTGTTAATGCCCTGAGCTCTCCCTGTCCCCTTACCCACGGAATGAGGCCTCTCTGGCACTCGTGGTGTCAGTGCCTGAAGGACAGGTGGCATTTTTGTTAACAAGGCTGAGGACACACAGTAACAGCTTGTCCTTGTTCCCTGTGGACATGGGTGTAGATGACAGCACTGCAAACCTCCTTCCGGCACAGCGCTGGGCTCACATCACCTGCCACGAGTCTCAAGGGCAATTCATTTTGAATTGTGAACTCACAGATTGACTTGTAAATTTCTAGAAATACATCCCGCCGTTATAAAAGCATCTTGTAATTCAGGGAGGAGACATTTCATTCTTCACCTGCAACAAGATGATCTGGTCTTTTTATTAAGAGCAAAATGAAATGCTTTGAGAACTGTAAACAGACAAGAGAAGATTCAAAGGTGCTTGGGCGTTGGGCCAACCTATAGGGCTCTTCCTTGTGCAGGGTGGTTGGTTAGACCAAGGAACAGCAATTCTCCTGCTCTTTTTGCTGTCAGCTCCCTTACAACTCCAAGGAAGTGGTTTCTGATGTCGTGCCTCAGTTTCCTCAGTCGAATAGTCCTCAGCAGTGCTGTGAGGGTGGCTGAAGAGCTTGTGAGGATCACAAGACCTGCTTGTGAGGGTGAGTTCTTGAGAGCTCCTCCCAACATGAAAGACCTGACGGTCTTAAAAAGCCGTGCAGAAGCCTCATGGAGATTTGTGAGCACAACAAACCCTGTCAGTCACAGGCAGGAGCAGCTGGTGTGTGCGTGGGAGTTGACAGGAGATGTGGCTCTCCCAGCACACTGGACTCTGATAACCTGGGAGATCCGGTGTCACTGTGCGTGTCACAGCGTCACTGTGTGTCCTTGGGTCATGCACAGACAGGCTGGTGTTGTGAAGGACCCTCTGTCGACCGTGACCTCTCCTGGGATGGGAACAGAGCAACCATTAATGTACCAGCCATGAGAGGGTAGATCTGGACCATGGAATTTGGTGTTGGGTTTGTGGCTCACAGCTGGGCAGCAGTGGAGTTGTGATGGTGAGGAGACCTGGGGTGTCTGGGGGTGGTGAGGGGAAAACAACACAGACATGGCTGATGCCCCAAAGGACTCCACTTGTGCTTCTCCACCTTAGTTGTGTTTAACCATTTCATAGGCTGCTTCTACCCCTAAACTGGAGACCATTGCTGGTCTAAATAATCCCAGATTATGTGCCGCAGGAAGTTTAGGTTGGACATTAGGAAGAATTTATTCACAGGAAGGGTGATTAGATGTTGGAACAGGCTGCCCAGGGAGGTGGTGGAGTCACTGTCCCTGGAGGTGTTTAAGATGGATGTGGCTCTCAGTGCTCTGGTCTAGTTGACACGGTGGTGTTTGGTCAAAGGTTGGACTCCATGATCTCAGAGATTTTCTCCAACCCGGCTGGTTCTGGGATTCTGTGAAACAGGGCGGCTGAGGAGAGAGGCCTTGTCCGAGCTCAGCCAAACCCCTGCAGTGCTGAGACCAGAGGAGACAGTGGCTGCAGCCCAGGGCACTGCTCTGGCCATGGGCCCACACTGCTGCCCTCTGTCTGAGCTCTCCGTGCTTTCCCAAGTAAACAGAGGCCTATTAGAGGGAAAAGGGAATTCTGTGGTGCCAGAGGTATTTTTTCAAGAGCCAATGCTCTGTCCTGGAGCCTGTTGTGGTGGTGCAACCCTGCTGAACTACATGGAGCTGGAGCAGCAGCCTCCTGGGATGGAGGTTACTCCACTGGAATGGGCAGGGAACACGCTGTGACAGAGCTGGGGCAGATGAAGACTTCGCAGAGCCAGCCCCAAAATGCTTTTCACCTTCCAAGACAGTGGTGTAGGGCATTGCCTACAGCAGAGACAGAGCCCTTTCGGGTGTGTAGACGTCTGTGAAGCACCAGTGACACCCTTCCTGCTGTCTTCCCACAAATGTGGGGTGTGGGGGAAGAGGGGAAGGGATAAAATCAGGCTGGTTGTGGTGGATCCTGTTTGTGAGACTGAGCCTCTGGCGACTCCTCCAGTCTGCACCCCGTGGGCGTCCCTGGCAGTCTGTCTCCTCCTGCCTTGGCAGAGGAGCACTGCAGTTGGCACTCCTTTCACTGACACCTGATTCAGCCAAAAATAAGCTTTTCTGAGATTTTTGATGGAGTTGCACGAAACACCAGAACATTTATGCCTTAAGTGTGTTGTTGGCCTCAGGCCTGCCGGGGCTCGGTTTTACCTTCTATGGTCATGCAGGAGGGCTGCAGTGATCCCGGCCCAGCTCACACTGGGATCTGCTCCTTCAGCCTGGTCAGCTCGGAGCTGTTGAGCTGGGCTGGTGGTCAGGGATCCCTCCTGCTTCCAAGTGAGTGTCCTGATTTAACCCCAGCTGGCAGCTCAACCCCACACTCACTCACTCCCTCTCTCCCTCCCCTGCAGTGGGATGGGGGGAGAATCAGAACAGTAGAAGTGAGATAACTTGTGTGTTGAGATAAATCAGTTTGATAAGTAAAGCAGAAGCCCTGCACTCAAACAAAGTAAAACAAGGAACTCATTCACTGCTTCCCAACAGCAGGAACAGTGGGGAAGAATTCTCCATGTGAGATCAAGGAAGTCTCTCCTACCAGAGGTCACTGCCTTGGGGGCAGTTTGTAGCCAAGTCCCCACGGTTTAGAAGGGTTGTTCAGTGCAGCATTGGACCACGTCTCCACCCTCTTCCAGCTTGCACAGCTGGGCTTGCGTTTCCCTAAAAATTCCCAAGCGGATACAGAATTCATCATCTTCTGACCTGCTGTGCTGAGCCAGTGCTAAGCAGCTGCTCTGTTTTGGAAAGGATGGAGGGATTTCTGGGGAGGCCCCTGGGCAGGATGAATTTCTTTGTGTCAAAGGGCTGGTGGGACTGGGAGGGGGCTGTGGTTATAGGATCCCACCTGGATTTGGCTCCTTTGGAGCAGGATGCTCTGCAGAAATGTTGATAGCAACTTGGAGAGATGACTCAGTTGTGTTTGGAGGAGGTGATTTTCTGTGCCAGTAAAAGCTCAGTTTCTCTGGCAAAGAAGAGAACACAAAAATGTTAATAATTGGGCAAGTTGCCTCAGTGCAACCCAAATGTTGTTGTGCCTTCTCAGCTCTGCCATCAGCCTTTAATTTGGAGGCCCCAGAGGGGCCATGCCTGGATATCCAGCAGTGTGAGAGGAGCTTTTCCTCTCCCTGCAGGGCTGACCTCAAGGAGGAGAACCATGGAGACTCCAGCTACAAGAGCTCTTCATCTTCTGCGTGGCCCAGCTCTGGAGAGGGCTGGGGGTTTGTCAGGGAGGTTTGCAGCTCTTGGAAAAGGGACAGAGAATGAGCACAAGCCTTTATTTCTGTATGACTTGGAGGAATTAAAATGTAAGCCAGGAAAACAAAGGACAGGCAAGTGGGAAGCTTCTGAGGGCTGTCTCCACAGATTTTATTGTCAGCTGTAGTGAAATACATGTATTTATGATCAATTAAAGAGACATATTACAGTCATCTGACATCAGTGGTGCCACCCCAGCTGTGCTGAAATGAGCCCAAACTGTTGTGTTTCCAGCTGGGGGACTCCTCTCCAGGAGGGATTGCCTGTGGTGTGGGGTTTCCCTGTACGTGATCTTTTCGGGTCAGCCTTGCTCCTCAGAAGGCAGTGACACTTTTGTTCAAAATTATTCCATCCTGTCTAAATTAATCTTTTTGTTGCTAATCTGGGCGGTAACGAGATCGCGGCGGGCGGTGCTCTCCTCACACACGGGGCTTGTATTAAAAATAGACGTTAAAGTAGAATTTCTTGGGCCCTTTCAAACTGATCCTGGACCTTTGTCAAGAGATGTCCATGCTTTTCCTCCCCCAGCATTCCTCCCTCCTTGGAATCCTGCTTCCCTCACGATTTTTTGATTAGCATCGCTTGCTGCCGTAGATATTATTTTTCAGATTATGTTTCACCCTCCCCTTCTCAGTATCCCACTGCAGCCACAGAGCAGGACAATCCCTCATCCCAGTCTCAGCAGGGCAGGAGGGGATAATGTTGCTGACAGAAGACCACAGGAGGCAATTAACAGCTTCTCCAGCAAGTAGGCCCTGACTGGATACGGGTTATTCTGTGCTAAACAAAGAGCCATTCCATAATCACAGAATTCCAGAACTGTTATGGTTGGAAGGGACCTCTGGAGATCATCCAGTCCAACCCCCTTGCCAAGGCAGGGTCACCTGGAGCAGGTGACACAGGAATGCATCCAGGTGGGTTTGGGATGTCTCCAGAAAGGGAGACTCCACACTGTCCCTGGGCAGCTGTTCCAGGGCTCTGCCACCTCCGTGGAAAGAAGTTCTTCCTCGTGTTGAGGTGAAACTTCTTGTGTTTTAGTGTATGGCCATTGCTCTTCATCCTGTCATTGGCCACACTGAACAGAGTCTGGCACCATCCTCTGACACCCACCTGTGAGATATTTACATCAGAGTCACTTCTCAAAGAGCCCCCCTAGAGGGGAGATAAAGGAGGGCCTGGGGACAGAGGCTGCTCTGCATTTCTGCTGTGCTGGCTTTCTGCTTGGGCAGGATTATTCCAAGAGTAGGTTCCAAGCGGTATTTTTTGTCAGGAGTGGCCTGTGTGGATGTGACACACCACACCTGAGTGCCTGCACATCACCAAGGCTGTGCTGGATGGTTCTGAACTTCTGGCTCTGCAGAACAAATGGTCCCATGAGCAGTGGGAACGACCCCCAAATCCTGTTTCCCTGCATTGCTGTTTTGGGCTCAGTGTAATGCAGAGCAAAATTCAGCCCCTGGCTGTAGGTGTGAGGAAACTCTGTGGAGGGAAGTGTTTGCCCTTTCTATGGAAACAGGGGTGTTCTGCACTGCTGGGAATCACACACCACCCAGAGCAGCCCTTGTGCAGGGAGAAGGGCCAGCAAGTATCTGGTGCAGCACTGGAAGATACTGGTGCTTTACTGGGAAGTGCTGGTAGGCGATGGGAAGGATGACACCAACATCAGTGAGTGCCCAGCACCTCCTGAAGCTCCCGAACCTGCTGCAGGGAGGTGGAGTCTCCACTGGAGCCTTGCTGCAGCCTTGGAGTGCTCCAGAGGTGGTGGGAGAGCTGGAGAAACTCCATCTGCTCCAGAGGGGGCTCTGGGCTGCTCAGTGACCCACAGGCTGCCCACCCTCACAGAGCCAGGCCTGTCCTGCTGTTGCTGAGCTGTTTGCTCACCCCAGGCTCCCTCCAAACGCCTGCCCTGGCCTGACAGGTATCTCGTGGGTGGCAGTGCCCATCCCAGTTCCCCTCCCAGCTGGCCCTATTTCTGGAGTTCAAATGTTGGCAGGTAGGGGAGGTGAGACATTTGAAGCACGAGGGCCTGTCGCCGGGGAGGGGGAGGGATATTTATCTGAGCTGATGAAACTTCTTGTCATTACCCAGGGTTGGGAGCTCTGCACATGTGTTCTGAACCATCATTTCCAGGGCACGAGTGGGCTTGTTATTCAGGACAAAGCAAACAAAGCGTTGTTGGAGTGGGCAGAGGGATTTCTACCTGAATAAATTATGCCCAGTTATCACCACCTGGATGGCAGTCACGTGCCAAGGGCTGAGACAACATCACTCCCTTTGGAGTTCAGTGGGCTCCTTTGTCTTTTCCAGGCGCTCAGCTGCAGGTCAGATGGGCAGGAATCTCTCCCTGGTGATTTAAAGAGGTCTCTGTCACTGCCCCCATTCCTCCTTTTGCCTTATCCACAGAAAGCTGCTGCTGGTGACCTGCAGTTGCTCAGCAGGAACTTTGCTGCTTCATCTGCAGTGGCTGGTTTCTCCAAACCCTTGGATGAGGGCCCTGGCTGTGCTATGATTCCCCCTTAGATCTCTGCAGTTCTTCTACCTCAAGTGCAACAGAAATAGGGAAAGTTCTCCTCAAAACTGTTCTTGCTGTGATGGGCAGATTTCACAGCCCCTCCCCAGTGTTGGTGACTCTTCCCTCAGTGGGGAATGCTCATGACAGGCAATAAGGGATGGCCAGGTAGCCCACAGGATTGGTGGCCAGCTCTACAGAGTGTCTGGGGCAGGGACCACCATTCACAGTGACCAGAGCAGTGAGCTGTGATCCTACAAACCACTGCCGTCTATTGCTTCCTCCCATGAGAGCCAAAAACACCTGAGCAGGTACAGCTCTAGAAGAGTCTGGGCTTGGATTAGAGACTTTAGAAGTCCCTTCCCTAAACACAGACATGACTCAGGGCATTGCACAGAGACCAGTGACCAGAGGAACCCCCCTCTGTGGATGCTGGTCCAGAAGGGGTTTGTTTCTAACCCAAAGCAGGTAATACTTGGGTGTCTCTGCAGACTCACCTCCTGTTCGCCCAAAAGCAATCTCATACCACTCAGGCCAGACAGGGTATGACAGGCACAGCTGCCTTGAGCACTCACCCCCCAGGTTACCCACAGCCCAAGTGGCCCCAAAGGGTGCTGACACTGTCACCAGCCACCACAGCTGCTGGAAACCAGGTCCTTCTGCTGGCTGAAGGTTCTCTTGCTCTCTGAGACCCAGGAAGCCCCTGACACAGTTGAGAGAGCCAGGGCTGGAGCACCAGGGCTGCTGGGAAAGAAAGGTTCTTAATTTCATTGCCCTTTCTGCTCCTTAGACAAACATTTCAATGCAGATGTTGAGGACCTTTGAATTCACTAGAATTTGCCCATATGTGCCATTTCTTCCAAAGTCAGTCCCTTTTTGGGAGGCCATAGGTTTCTCCACAGGGCTGATGAGCCAGATACTGTGTGTGTCCAGTCCCCTTCTGGGGAGAGAAATTAATTTATTCACCTCCCTCAAAGAACTGGTGAAATACCTAGTGCTGGTCACTCATGTGAGCAATACCAGGAGCTGGAAGGGGCAGCTGACAGGACATTAATGGCAGCTTGTTTGTGCTCTGAAGAGGCCAGAGACACATGGCACCAGAGCTGAGAGGAATCTGTGTCCTCCAGGCTCTCACCTCCCCCCGTACCCAGAGTGGTGGCCATGGTTCTGCACACTCCTGGAGGAGAGGCTGCCCTGACCCCTGAGGTCTTCTTTTCCTTGAGCAAGTCCTGCAGGGCAGTGGTGCCCCCCCGTCCACCTGCCCGTTAGTGCCAGCTCCTTGTGGCACTGGTCAGGTCACCCTGTGTGCCACCCCAACACCTGGTCACACCTCTGAAGACTGAGGGCAGTGTCAACGAAAGGTCCAGTGGGGAAAGTGGGTTCATGCTCCCTTGAGACTGAATCACAGAATCATTTAGGGTGGAAAAGACCTCTGAGATCATCGAGTCCCCCGTGTGCCTGATCCCCACCTTGTCCCCCAGCCCAGAGCACTGACTGCCATGTCCAGTCCTTCCTTGGACACCTCCAGGGATGGGGACTCCACCACCTCCCTGGGCAGCCCCTTCCAATGCCTGACCACCCTTTCCAGGAAGAAATTCCTCCTGTTGTCCAAGCTGACCCTCTCCTGGCACAGCTTGAGACCTTTTTTCCTGAGCACAACAAGGCTGCAGGGGTGGCTGCAGCAGGACCTGTCTTGGTCAGAGCTGATGGAGCCCCTGTGATGCTCAGTGGTGAGGGGAGCACAGCCAGTGCTTCACCCTGAACCCCTCCCTTGCAGTGGAAGGTTCCTCTGACCAGAAAACAAGCCCCTCTCCATGTGCTCGTTCAGGCACTGGCAGCTGAGCCTGAGCAGAGGTCAGAGCTTCAGCCAGGCTCAGCTTTCCTGCTCCAACCCAGAGGCTGTGACAGTGGTGCTGGGCAAACAGGAAAGGGAGGTGAGGGAGCAGAGGGCAGAGCGAGTCTGTGCCCCTTCTCCCGCTGCAGAGGTGTTTATCCTAGTGACAAGAGCTGTGGGCATTTCATAACTGCTGCATTAGCAGAGGATCAAGTGGCACTTAATGGGAGCAGTCTGCCTCACGAAGTGTGATGGAAAAGGTCACGGGGGTCGAAGGGAAAACATTTGCAGCAGGCTGACACAAGCCTTGGCTTCTGCCTGACAACAGGTGCCAGTTTGATGGGCTGTCCTCCCCGTTCTGAATGTTTGCTGCTCTCCCTCCTTCCGTGTGCTGGCTCAATGTTTTGCACTGGCTCCATGGAGCATTTGCTGAGCTCCATGGGTGGCACACAGGGAATACAGCCTGCTGCAGAATGCAGGGAAAAGGTGATTTGAGGCCAAATGTTGGCTTCTGAATGAGGGAAAACCAGGGAGTCGGGGGTGTGGCAATGCTTCCTTGGGAAACTGCTCCAAGCTAAATGGGCCGGTTGACCATGGCTGGGTCTTCAGTGGCACAATAAACAGCTGCTTTCCTCAAGGCGACTGGTTTTGCTGGGTTTTGTCTCTCCCTGCTGTTGGACCTACATTGGATTTGCTGTAACGAGGTCATTTGGTCTCAGCCAACCCACGGTCTGAACACCCCCAGTTTGTCCAAGCCAGCTGAGCTCTTACTGCTGCCCCTGGCAAGGCTGTCCCTGCAGTCAGACACATATTGATTGCCTTGGATGTCTCCTCGCCCTCCTCTCCTGCTGCTTTTGATGTCCCATCTGTCTTACGTGTTTTCATTTGGGACAATGCGAGGTGTTCAACCCAGGCCAAGTTGCTGATGACAAGCTAATTAAAGATCAAGCAGGGGAGGAGCAGCCTAATGAGGGAGAAGTGGGAGGAAGGGCTGTTTGCCAGGACTGTGCTGTGACACTCTGGCTCAGTGGAGCTGATTGTGTGTTGTAATTGATGGTCCAGGGGAGACATTTCCCACACAGACTGTAGGGCAGAGTAACACAGACCTGTTTCCATGGCATGTTCTGGGAGGCTGTGATGGGATCACAGCTTCCCAGCTCCAGTTCTTCCTCTAGGGGTGAATCCTTAGCTTTAACATGGGGTTACACTGTCCTACACCACTCTTGGCTGTGGCAGTGGAGACAAAAAGCCTGGAGCAGGAGGGACATCTCAGGACCAGCAGAGGTTAGGCTGAAGCTCCTGTGCTACCCAGCAGCCTTGACCACAAAACACAGAATCATGGAATCATTTAGGGTGAAAAGACCTCCCAGATCATTGATTTCAACCATTTACCCAGCACTGCCAAAGCCACAGGGAACCCACGTCCCTAAAAAGCATAGCCACGTGTTTTTTGGACACTTCCAGGGATGGTGACTCCCCCACTGCCATGGGCAGCCTGTACCAGTGCCTGACAACCTTTCGGTGAAGAAACTGTTCCTAATATTCAATCTAAACAGCTCTTGGCCAGCTCACCTTCCTGCAGGGCACAGCACACAGAGAACAACCAGTGTGAAAGGGAGGTGGGTTCTGGCATGGGCTGGAGCAGATGCTCTGCTGGATGGTTTCTTTTGGAATGTGTGTGCTGGGGACTCACCCCCTGTACTCACGAGGAGCCAGCACAAACAGCCAAGCCCTGAAGCTGAGGCTGGGGCTGCTGACAGAGCTGCTGGCAGGGTACTGTGTCCCCTTGTCCCACTTCATCCAAATCCATCAAAGCCAGGCAATTCTTCACCTCTGGGGGATGATGGAGTGTGAGGAAACACTCATTTATGAGTATGAAGAGACTTTTATTTGGTTTTGCTTGTTCCCACAGTGGATTTCTGTTCTGTGTGGTGGCACTGAGATGTCTTTTGTTCACAACCAAATTACTCAGTGCATGTCACCAAACACCGAGAAATGACTGAGAGCCTCTGCATGCTCTCTGCAGCTCTGAAAGGGACTGTGGACTGTAGGGCAGCTGTGTCGGGTCTTGTATGTTTTGTCCTAAAGTCTGGAGAAAGATTTTTCCAGTGGTTGCCTCAGGAATGCTCATTTCTCCAGTTAAACCATGCAATAGTTCTGTGCTTTCCACCTCCTCAGGGGACAGCCTGGGAATTCCTGGTCCAGCAGAACATTCCTAACCAAAAGGCACAGCACAAGGGCTGTGTTGTAGCAGTTGTGTTTGGCACAGGCTCTGCCAGGGATCTGTTTGCAGGGAGAGCTCCTGTCCTTGGAGCCACGTGCCCGGGGGTGTCAGAGGGTGTACAGAGCTGCCTTCACGCTGCCCTCTCCTCACAGCTTCTAAAATTCCTCTCACCGAGGGGGGTATTTCCTTATTATCAACACCTGTTTGGACAGGCAGATGCTCTGACCACTTCCAGAGCCACTGGGACTGGAAGTTTTTTGGGCATAACTATAGTGAGGTGTTAAAAGTGGCCGTGGGTAATTTATAGTCTGCAGTGGGCACAGGGTGGGGGGCCAGGAGCTCTGCTGGCAGCCCGATTGTCAGCCAGGGGCTGAGGGAGGAAGGGACACTACCTGGGGCACAGCTTTCCACATTCTCCATCCCAAGGCAGCACAGCTGTGAACCCCAAGGCAACTGTGGGGATTCTCAGGCCCCAAAGCACCCAGCAGGTCCCAGGGAAACCCTGCCAGGGAGAGGTGCACAGGTACCTACATGCAAATCAGAGAGATATTCAGCTCTTAGAGAGTGTCCAGAGGAGGCAATGAAGGTGGAGAAGGGCCTTGATTTGAAGCCGTGTGAGGACACTGAGGGCACTTGGTGTGTTCAGCTGGAGGAGACTGAGGGGAGACCTCACTGCAGCTCCAACTGCCTGGGCAGGGGCAGAGGAGGGGCAGGAACTGAGCTCTGCTCTGGGGGGACCAGGGACAGCAGCCAGGGAAGGGCTGGAGCTGTGTCAGGGCAGGGTCAGGTTGGATCTCAGCAAAAGGTTCTTCCCCCAGAGGCTGGTTGGGCACTGCCCAGGCTCCCCAGGGCAGTGGGCACAGCCCCAAGGCTGCCAGAGCTCCAGGAGGGTCTGGCTGATCCTCTGGGGCACAGGAGGTGACTCTTGGGGCTGGGCCTGTGCAGGGCTGAGGGTTGGACTGGATGATCCTTGTGGGTCCCTTCCAACTCAGAATATTCTGAGATTCTGTGAATGGATGGAAGAATCACCACTGTGGCTGACAGAGAACAGACAAACACACCAAAGTGGTGTTTCTGTTTGGATGAAACACCAATCTGTGGTTTCTACCTAAAGGATGTGGAGGTCTTGCAGCAGGTAAGAACTGGGACCTCCCATTCTAAGGGGCTGCAGGGATGTTGGTGGTGTGCAAAGCTGGGGTGACACTGCCTGGTTCTCTCCAGTGAGGTCCCACAGCTCCCTCCATTGCTGCTCCTGGGCTGGGCTGGGGGTGCCCTGTCGTACTGGGCACAAAGTTCACCCCAGTTTGGCAATTGAGAGAGAATGCCCAAGGGCTGGGACAACAAATTGCCAAAATAACTGCAGAGCAAGTCACTCCCAACTGGCATTTGCCGCAGCCAAGAGTTTCTGAGCTCAGTGTCCCCTGGCCATTTGTCCTCTCAGACGTCGTTCCTGACCTTAGCAAAGGCCTCTGAATTTGAGTGGCAGAAATTGTGACACCACATTTCCATTATAAAATAAATCCATGGGAATTCTGTCAGACCCTCTGCTTTATTATTCTAACTAGGACACTCTTCTGGCCAGATTTGAGTGCTAAAAATCTTCTGATATTCCCTTTATGGAGAGTTATTTCCTTCACCATCCTGCCACTTCATCCCTTCTCTTGGTATTTACCTTTCTATGATATTTAATAGTTTTTTTCACCCATCTCTCTTTTGTTGGAATGAACAAACAAACCTCCCTCACTCTATTTTAATACAGCTTGCCCTCCACTCCCTGAGCAGCCCATGGTGCCATCTCCACCCATCTTCCTGCTTGAGCAGGTTGTTCTTGAACGTGCACAAAGAGCAGTGTCCCCCAGATTCTGATGGAGGCCTCAAAAACTGAGATCAAAAGCTGGCACTGGTATTTCCCTGGCAATACTCAGCAGCCTGTGCTGGAACTGCAGATAGAGTTTTCCTTCCACCGCTTCCATGGTAATTCCCATTTGTGTGTCCTCTGTTCCCAGGCAGCTTTGGTTTAATTTGCCATTATTATTATTATTTAAAACAGAGGCTTCACGCATTCTCACCCTCTCAACGCTGCAGAGAGAACCCATTTCATCTTTTTTTGGTCTACATTTGATCACTGTTCATTTTAAGGAATTTGTTCTGTCCTACCTGGGCTGATATTTATCAGTTCTTACTTAATCACTTAACCTGGCTTTGCAAACAGAGCGGGTTGGAAAAGACATAAAGCCCAGTCAAATATCCTTTCTCAAACTGCTCAGGACAAGAGACCCGACAGAACCTGCAGGAGTGAAGCTGTGAAGGGAGTACACCGTGAAATTAAGGTAACAGAAGAAAAAAACCCAGTATTTTGTTTCCATCTGTGTTTGGTGGGGAGGTCCCCACGCCTGGGTCTCTCATTTGTGAGGGTCTCCACCGGGGTCTGGCTCAGACCGAAGCCTCAGGAAGTTATGGAACATCGAGATCGAAGGAAATCAAGAGATTTTGAAGACCAAGTAGATGAAAACCTGCCCCAATGCAGGGATGGAACAGCTGAACTTCTGTCTTACCCTCCAAACTGACTCTGCACCGTGACAAAACCTTGGGGGTCAGAGCCAGGCCCCCGAGAGCAGCAAAGGGCCCGGTGGCCCTGGCAGGAGGGGCCTTTTCATGCCACCCATGCAAGGTCAAACCAACTCCATCACCCACAGTGTCTTCCTCCCTGAAGGGAGGTGGAGAGAGCGCGTATCCCCTCTGAGCACATCCAATGTGCTCCTTTCATAAGCCAGGGCTGCCCAGCTATTAATGACAGCTGATATCAGACTGCAGCATGGCAGCAATTCCTCACACAGCCTTAATGACAGACTTTCTGGTAAGCAAAGCCATTAGAAGAGGAATGTTGCCAGGAATCCTAAATCCCTGACTCTGACATGCTGAGGTTTGGAAGCTTCAAATTCAAAGCTGCCTCATGGGAGATGGTTTGTCAAGATGATTTTTGACTCAGGAATTCTTTCAGCAGTGTTTACCCTTCCTCAGGTCATGCCATGCTGACAACACTGTCACTCCACCTTCACCTTGGTCTCTGCTCTATTCATGTTTGTTACCTCCTTTTAGTCCTTTATCCATTTCCACATCTTTAAAGAAAGCAAGTTCCTTCACTTTTGTCCTGGTAACTGTACACAGAAGCTTCATGATCATCTCATGTTTACTGACCAGGATCAGCATGATATTCCACCTCCCTGGAAAGGACACAGAGGTTCTGGTGGATGCCAGGTTGGAGATGAACCAGCTCTGTGTGCTCATCATAAAGCTGAACTGGGAGGTGTGTGGCCAGCAGAGCGAGGGGTGGTCACAGAAGGGACAGGGACAAACACTTCTCAGTGCTGCCAAATCACAACAGGCAATGGCCACAAGTTCCGTCTCAGGAGGTTCAGGTTGGGCACTAGGAAAAGGCTTCTCCAGGAAGCTGGTGCAGGCCTGGGAGAGGTCATCAGAGAGGGGGGACCCTGCATCCTTGAGGGAGTGTGGGGTGGTTTATAGGACTCAGTGGAAAAGCCTTGGCTGCTCCCAGCTGCTGTTCCAGACAGGCCAGCCCTGATGGGAGAAGGGACTGGGGACCTGCAGAGCCTCCCTTCAGTGCCCCCTCTGTGGCTCGGTGACCATCAGTGACCTGGCTGCAGCTCCATGTCAACTGCCAGGGCACTGTCAGGTTCTCCAGGACTGACCAGGCTGCCCAGGGCAGTGGTGGAGTCCCCGTCCCTGGAAGGGTTCCAAAAACCCATGGATGTGGCACTTGGGGACGTGGGTTAATCGTGAACATGGCAGTGCTGGGGAATGGTTGGACTCAGTGATCTCAGAGGGCTTTTCCAACCTAAAGGACTCTGTGAGTCCACGACTCTGTGACTTGTGCCTGAGCCTTGTCTGAGCGCTGTGACCTTGCACCTCTGGAAACAATGCTCAGGGCACTGTGATGTGGCAAATAACAACCCTTTTGAATAAATACAGCAGAGAAATAAATCCTAAAGGCCTCAGCTGCTCTGTGGAGACTCCCAGCTTTCTTGCCACCTTCTGACCCGCTCTGGGATCCGTGGATGGTTGGTCTGATACTCCACAGAGCTGAGTGTTGATGAACATTTCCTGAGTACAATGTTTGAGGAGCTGCTCTACCCATTTCCAAAGAGGCTTCGATTCATTGAGCTGTGTAAAGTGAACCTGGAGCCATCCTTCTCCTTTCACCCTCTGGTTGAGCTCAAAAATCAGCTGACATAGTTAAGCTGACAGTCATTAGATTTATATGCCCTTTGCTTCTGGCATTCTGTCCTGTCTGAGGTGGCACTTTGGGTCTGGTGACCTTTGTGGCATGTGGCAAGGCCAGGGTGTCTTGGCTTCTGCCGCAGACGGCTGTGGCTTGTTCTTTAGGGAAGTTTATTTCTCAGGGATGTGCTCATCAGTCAGCCATGCACAGGTTCTATTTTTGCAGGCATACCTAGAGAGTCAGGAAGGAGGCCAAAACCCTTCCGGAGAAGAAGAACTGCAGATCTCAATGTCCTCATCAATGAGGTGTATGTCCAGAAGCTACAAAGGAGAGACAAATTGTCCAGCAGGATAAATAAAGAGAACGGGGACAAGAGAAGCACCTGGAACATGAGATAGCTGCTTAGAAGATGATGGATAGAGGGGGAAATACTACACCAGGAAGAGAAAGCTGGGTTTTTAGTGTAGATATATGGGACAGAGAACTTAAATTGAGCTTTGAAAGATGAACATGTGCACAAACCCCAGAAATTTTGTCTTCATATGCTTGCAGAAGGTGAGCAGCAGCAGTCAATCGTATATTTGGTTGCTCCCTGCTTTTTGGAGCTCTTTAGAGTTTTCCTCTGTCCCTCCCTGGGCTGATGGGAGTGTTCTCTGTGCTGGATTGACCCTCCTGCATCAGCAGCTCCCACTTTGCTGATGCTGCCACTTTGGAGTGGGATCCAAGTTCTTCAATATTGCCATGGAAGGAGCAGGAAGGACGGCCAAGGGAGCATCTCACTGGTGCATTCCTTCTACCAGCAAGGACTGGGAAACTGTCACTGGCCTGGAGGAGCCAGAGGGAGTCCAGAGGGGTACTGAGGAGCACAGGTCAGACATTTCAGGTGATAAACATGGGAGGTTTCCCCTTCTCTCCACCATGGGCTGCCCAGACAGCTCAGCCTCCTCACAGTCACTGTGGGGGGAGAAACCTTCACTCTGGTTCCAACCCCTTCAAACTGGACACGCTCAGCGGGTGCAGAGAGAAGAGCGAGTGGGGAGTGTAAAATGAGATATGCCTGAAAAATAAGCTGAATGAAGCTGAGGAGCACATGAATGAGAGGATGACCCATTCACTGTCATGGTCACAGCTCTGAACCACCCCAGGCTCTGAGTCTGTCACTCAAAGAGATTGGCAAGGACATGCTGGACTCTGCAAATGCCCAAACTATGAGCAATTTGCTTGCCCTTCGGCTTCCCCCCGAGCAGCAGAGTAGGTCTGTCTAAACGCAGGGTTAACCAGGGCCTCTGCATGGGTCTGGTTTCCTCCTGCTCAGCTCCTGGCACTGGCATTGTCTGCCCTTCCCAGAACACGGTCCTGCCTCATCCATCACGGCCCTGACACAGGATCCATCTGTGGCACCCACTCCTGCCTTCCTCCCTTCTCCCAGCCTGGCTGTGACGTACCAGCACCCCTGACATTATCCTGCTCCTTTCCATGATCCATCATCCATCCGTCATCCCTCCATCCATCTCCCTTGAAAAGTGACCTGCTCACTATGTCCCTCCACCTTCCACCCGGAGCCGGCCTGTCTGCCCAGCCAAGAGCAGCAGAATGTGCTTGGGGGTGGAAATCCAGAGCGGGTGTGACTGTGTGTCACCAAAACAAGACAGAAAAACCAGCTCCTGGGCACTGCCAGAGACCAACTGTAAACTGGGATCATCATCCAGCTCCTGTTCAGAGGCTCTGCCTTTCCAAGGCAGTTCCAAACTCAGCTGTGCCGTGGGAAATAATGTTGCAAGGAGGTGACAAAAATCAGTGTGAGACATTAAAAGAGGGGAAGGTGATTTTCTATTAAAAAAAAAGGTTTTCATTCACTCAGACTCACATGCATTGGGGCCAAGATGTGTCCCAGTGGTCTTCCCAGCACGCAGGTACTGGAAGATTTGCATCCAGGGGATTCCAGTGGCATCAGGGAAAGCTCTGGGTACTTAGTACCTGTTAGGACTGGATGCTTTGAACTGGGGTGACTTGAAAAATGAAGTTTTGCATCTTCAGGGGCCTTGAAGTACTGACAGTGACTCCATCATCTTTCCCTGCCTGGACCAGGCCACGTGGAAGTCTGACCCTCACCTTTGGTGCCTGGGCACCTCCAGTTCTGGGCTTGTCTCATCAGAGAAATAACTAGCAAAAGGAGACTCCCATGGCTGGGTTCACAGCTGGTTCAGCTTCACAGCACAGCAAGGAACTAGTCTGGCAAAGATTTCTGAGATCTTCCTCGTTGATCCTAAAAAGAATTACTGCCTGTGATGCTTTTAGAAGTTCAATGTTAGTGTGAAGAGCAAGGCAGCAGTTGCACCTGCAGGGATGAACCTGGATGAAGACTGTTGTGAAAGGGAGCATTGATTGATCTACTACATAAGCTCAAGGAAGGAAATGGCACAGAAACCAAATAAAATTCCTTGTGAAAAGTCTTGCAGTGTTTTTGAAAGGTTAAGACAGTGGGATCACAGAGATTCATCCCAAAGACTGAGAGAAGGTGGAGAGATGTCTCGGGACATCTCAGAACAGAAAGTCCCAGCAAAAATGGGCTTTCCTCTTTAGTTTCAAATGGCACATTCATGAAATGATGCAATTTTTCCTGTCCCCTGCTGGGGAGTGAGAAGAGAGGGAGGTGAATCCCTCTGTGCTCAACTGTCTGGCCTCCCTTGCTCAGAGCCCTCCCTTCCTGCTGCCTGGCTCTTCCCATGGCTCTGCTCTGGCCATTCCCTGGAGCCATGGACAGGGACAGCACATGGATAGAGGAGTGTTCCTGAGAGCACAGACATCCAGAGGGGATGGAGAGACCATCAGACATCCAGAGGGGATGGAGAGACCATCTGGACCTGGAGAGCAGCAGGAGAGCGAAACCATCACTGGAGCAGGAAGGTTTAGGGCAGGTAGGGTGAGAGGGGAAGGAGCTCAATTTGAAGAGAGTCCTCGTTGGTACAAGACTTGGGTGAGCTGATGTGTCACAGAAGTGTTCTCCTGAAGTCCAGGGACAGTGCTCTGCAGGCAGTAACAGGCCTTAACTGCCCTGAGCAACCTTCCCACACCTCTGCCTGCGGCACAGGGACTCTGCTTGAGCTCAGGGCTGGGCCTTCACCTCCTTCCTGTGCTTTGCTGTAGCTGCCCCTGTGTCCAGGTGTACCTGAATTGTTGTTTGGATTCCCCAGGTTCACCTTGGACCTGACTTTTCCCCTTGCCTTTGATGACCATGGGGCTGTTGATGGGACCTGTTGCTGTCCTCCCCACATTGGTGTGGATTGCTCACCCACATCGGTGCACCCGGTCCCTTCCCCCAGGGAAGAGCCCAGCTCTTCCTGCTCCCCAGCATACAGTTCTTACAGGCTGCTGGGCTGCCTGGCCCTGTGACCGGCAGTGAGCACCAGCACTGCCCACCCTGGGCCACAGTCACACGGGAGAACTCGTCACACGCGGCTGCCACGGGATGTTCGGGGGTACAACGCTCAGCTGCCACCCTGATGTGGTAAAAACCCTCACAAGGCCATCAGGGACCGTGCAGCTGCCAGCCAAGCCAGGGGGACAGGGTGATATCAGACCTGCTTTGGGCCAGGGCCCAGGGCAGCCTGGCTGGGTGTCATCTGGCCTGTCCCTGCTGGGGCGGGAGGTCGGGTTACCCCCAGAGCACACGAGGGCAGCTCCTCTCCCTCCGTGGGGCTGGGTCAGGTGAGCTCCACTGCACCTCCTCTGGCATCTACTGGTTCCACTGGAAGGACGCTGGAAAAGGTGAATCAGAAACCTATTTTGGTTTTCCCAGTTTGGTTTTCCCAGTGTGGTTCTCCCAGTTTGGTTTTCTCAGTCTGGTTCTCCCAGTTTGATTATCCCAGTTTGGTTTTCCCTGTTTGGGTTTCCCACTTTGGTTTTCCCAGTCTGGTTCTCCCACTTTGGTTTTCCCAGTCTGGTTCTCCCAGTTTGGTTTTCCCGGTTTGGTTTTCCCAGTTTCGTTCTCCCAGCTTGGTTATTCCAGTTTGATTATCCCAGTTTGATTGTCCCAATTTGATTATCCCAGTTTGGTTTTCCCAGTCTGGTTCTCTCAGTTTGATTTTCCCAGTTTGGTTTTCCTAGTTTGGTTCTCTCAGTTTGGTTTTCCCAGTTTGGTTTTCCCACTTTGGTTTTCCCAGTGTGGTTTTCCCAGTTTGGTT
>NW_020885067.1:38210-51119 GCF_003945725.1 Corapipo altera | reverse complement strand
TTTCCCAGTCTGGGTTTCCCAATCTGGTTTTCCCAGTGTGGTTTTCCCAGTTTGGGTTTCCCAGTCTGGTTTTCACAGTGTTGTTATCCCTGCTGCTCAGGTATTGGCCCATCCCGTTTTTTCTGGGATTGAATTCCTGGGGCATTCCCAGGTGCCCCTGCTGTGCTGAGGGTGGAGTTGTTGCTGTGCTGGGTGTGGCTGAGGGAGGGGACAGGGCCGAGCAGGAGGTGAAAAAGCAGCTCTGGTGACAACGACCCTCAGTTTGTGGTGTCGCTGAACGCCCCGAGTGCTTTTGGGTGCTGCAGGAGCTCGTGTTCTTCCCCTCCAGGGGCTCCCAGCCCTCTGGCAGAGGCTGCAGGACACCGAGAGGGGAGTTTGACTTCACTCCCTGGGGGGAGTGGGGAATGGGAGGATCCCCAGCACTTCACCTGGCAGAGTTTCTGTATTTCAGTCCCACCTTTCCCCCCATGTCTGGGGTGAACACTGAGCTCCTGGCTGTGGGGCAGGAGGGTTGGGGCTGCACAGGGTCAGCCCCACCACAGCCAAGCCTTCCAGTGCTTCCTGCAGCTCTGTGGCCTTTGGAGGCAGCAGGAATTGTACAGCTGAGGCGCCCAAAGGCTGTGTCACGCTGGACGGATCCTGGAGATATGGCAGAGGTGACCAAAATCTGTCTTTGTGCCCTCAGAGAGATGCTGTTCCAGCAGCTGCCTCCTGGTTTGGTGTGGGAGCCCAGCTGGTGTGAAGCAGGGCTGTGTGCTGAGTTTGGACACTCCTGCCTGTAGTCTGAGGGCTGACTGGGGTGGGACAACAAGGACAACTCCCTGGTGTCCACACCCAACTCCCTGGGACCCCACACTGCTCGAGCACGGAGGCTGAGGTGAGCACAGAGGGGATTTGCCTTTGTCACAGCAAAGGTTCAGGGTTCTCAGACTTAAAATGGGTCATTTCTGTGTTTTATCCTCATTTGATGTAGAAGTGAGAAGATTTCATGCCCTCAGTACAACCCCCAAAAGACAATTTAATGGCTGAGTTACAAACACGAAAGGGGAGAGGGCCAGGGCTGGCTGAGCTGTCAGTGTTTTAGGATAATACCCTGAGGGAGAGTAACAAAATCTGCCTGTGTCATAAATAATGCTGAATGGCTTATTTTGGCAAAGAATTTTCATTCCTGACAAATGCCATTTTGAGACAACCAATAACCACCTGCTAATTTGGGATGAAATTAGAATTGGACTCTGACATCCTCAGGTCAGCTCAGATGCAGTGTTTGGTGGGTTTCCAGCAGAGTCTCTCACATGGCTGATAGGAAATAATCTTTACGAGGCTGTCAAAGGGAAGGGAATACCCAGCCTTACAAATCCTTGAGCTGGTTTATTGGGAAGGCCTATGTCAGAGGATTGCTAAGTAAAGCACATTACATAAGGCTGCCCTTTGGGTCGCTGAGGTCTGGTAACTGGCACATATTTTCAAGTCTATCAGACTGATTTCAGCATCTCCTGAATTGTCAGTACCTCTCTGTTTTTTGAGGCAGAAGATGGGTTTTCTCTTCTGCAGACCTTCTGTGGTTTGGTGACTGTAAATGTGCTCAAAGATGTGTAAATGTGATTCTTTGGATGTGTCACCTGCACTTTTTAGCTTGAATCTGTCACAGCACAAGCTCAGCAGGTTGTGTGGCAGCTCAAGCTCTCTCTGTGACAGGGAGGATGTTTAGCTATTGAGGGGCAAGGTAGGAAATCCTCAGCACATCTCAGTTGGCCTCTGTGATGTCAAGGCACCAAGAATCCAAACTCAAACTCTGGTTAATCTAAGGTGACAGCTAGGGAATGATATTCCCATTTGGAAAGTACATTAAAAGTACAGGCAAACCTGCTCTCCTCCCACCAGTTCCTCTTCCTGGCTTTGTTGTGCCTTCATGTCATTAGTTGCTTTCCAAGGCGTAGGGCACCAGAGGTAGTTTTATGCAGGGGGGCAACAGGCCCCTTGCTTGGTGTGTGGGGATTTACTTTTAACTGCTTAGAAGCCAAACCTTTGGAAATGATGTTTGCTTTAGGTTCTGGCCTGTCCTGTTGGATGAGGCTGGACTGGGTGCTGTGATTCCAGGCCAGGTCACATCCCTGGGGCTGCAGGGTTTGCCCACCTTCCAGTGCTTGGAGAGCTTCATGTCCGGCCTCTCCCACAGGCACTTTTGCTTCCTTGGAGAGGACAACATAGATAAGGCTGAGCTTTATCCTGATCTGCTTTGTAGAACCCCTGATGTGCTCACGTCTAACTCAGTGTTGCCTGGGCTTGCCTTTGAAATGGCAGAGTGTGGCTGCCATCCTGCCCCGAGCTGGGACCGTCCCTGAGGGGAGGAGCACAGGCCAGGAAACACCAGGAATGTCTGCAGTCTGCAGACTCGGGGAGGGGTGGGAGCAAGGAGAACTCTGGGTGCTCCATGGGTGCCCACCACTCTCTGCCAGCTGAGGAAACTGTGTCTGTAACCTTTTCATCCCCTGCCCTGGGGCTTTGATTTTGGGACTTTGTCTCGTTTCCCTCAAGATTTCCCTCCATCAGCTCCAGGTGACTCTGGATAAATGTCTCCCAGCAGAGAGGCTTTACTGACAAGCCAACCAAGTCTGGAGGTGTCTGATCTCCATTTCCAGCCTGACCCAATGGTTCCTAATCCCCTGTTAGAACCTTGCACACCTTTTATTCCAAAGGACTGTAGGTGACAGAGGCTGCTCTCAGCTGTGTAACAGGAGTGCAGGCTCGTGCCTCTCTGTGCTGATAAATCCACATTAACACTGTGAGCTGGTGCTGTGAAGTGCTCTGTCCATCCCTTTTCATACTCAATGAGTTATTTTGAAAAAGGAAAGTATGTGGAGATGCCTCGTCTTTAAATGTACCTGGTCACCTACTTTTATCTGAAATTCAATTTATCTTATCCATCAGGGGCCCTACTTGTTCTCCAGGTTGGTTTTAAACCAGCTGAACTCCAGTTTCCTTTAAACCACCCAGAGCCCTTCAGCTGCATCAAAGTTTGTAATGACTCGCTGTGAAGAGGAAACACAATCCGGAGAAAAAGCTCCACTCTGACTGACCTGTGAAATGCTGAAGAATTTTGTTCATCTCAAGTTTGTCCAGCACCATTACTGGTATGGACTAAAATAATAACGAATAGGAGGCAGGTGCTCCGGGTTCCCATAAAAAACCAGATCCTCTGGATGTCTGGCGGGCTAACAGCCCTGTGACAGGCGACACCGGCCAGGGCAGGGCCAGACAGCCCCCGGGAGGGAAGGGACAGGGAGAGGAGGGACATTGGAGAGAAGGGACATTGGAGAGAAGGGACGTGGAGAAGGCGAGAGGAGGGAGCAGCTGAGGAGGCTCCAGGGACCCAGCACTGCCCCACCGAGCTCTGCCTGCGCAGGGACCGGCTGAGCTGCGGCTGCCCCAGCGCCCGGGGCAGGAGGGGACGTCGGGTGGCACAGACATCGTGTGGCACGGGCAGGTGAGTGCACAGACATCGTGTGGCACGGGCAGGTGAGTGCACAGACATCGTGTGGCACGGGCAGGTGAGTGCTGAGACCTGCTCCAAACAGGGGCTGTGTTTGCTGTGAGCCCAGGTGGGTTCGAGCTCCTTGTGATCACCTTCACGAGGCAGAAAAGGTGGAGGGACAGACCCTGAGGGGGGACAGGCTCTGTGGAGGGACAGGGTGAAAAGGAGAGCGATGCCCTCTCTTTTGGTTTTTTTCCTATATTTCCTTTTTTTTCTATATTTAATTTTTTTTTCTGTATTTGCTTTTTTTCTATATTTCCATTTTTCTGGATGGGACTTTGAGAACTTGGTCAGGTGGAAGGTGTCTTTGACCATAGTAGGAGGTAGAACTAAATGAGCTTTAAGGTCCTTTCCAACCCAAACCATTCCAGGATTCTATGATTCTGTGATTTTGGTTATTTCTCTGCTGGATGCCAGCATAATTTTCTGACTCTGGATTACGCCTATTTCATTTTGATATTTTCGTGCTGGATGAAGAGAGAGTTTGACAGCTAACAACCTTCAGCAGGAATGGGACAGCATTCCCAGAAATGGGAGTCCTCTGGTGCATTAACTGTGCAGGCACAGGTCAGGCAGGGCACTACCAGGACAGTGCTGGAATTAATTCCGGCGTCCCACACAGAAGGTGGGAAGGTGGCACATGCTGGGGCCTCTCGGGGCTCCAGGAAGAATTTCTTACCATTTATTTCAGTGTCAAACTTCCCCACACAGGGAATTAAATGTTATAATAGCTCCTCAGGCAAGGACAGGGCTTTTTTCATCTGTTGCCACTGGCAGGTTGGGGCAGCAAATAAATAAACAAACCAGAACTGGGGGGTTTGTTGTGTCTAGTTCGAAGCAGGGAGGGGAACTGAGAAACTGCCTCGTAACTTCAATCCCTGGTGGCATCTGAATAGCACAAGTTCTATTATTTTTTTTATTTACTGCAGGCACTGAGCTTTATTAACCCTCTGCCTGCCCAAGGGGTGGCACATGCAAAGTGGTTCCAACACATACAGTTAATTTTAGCTGGAGAAGGGCATTTGGCAAAGTCCAGTGGCCATGTGGGGTCAAATGGAAGGGGCACAGACATGTCTTGCTCTCTGAGTGGGTTAAAATGTGCTTTTCTTCAGTGTCTGGGGTGGAAAGTCCTGAGGGGGATGATGTGTCTGGTCACATGTTGATGTTTAATCACATCTTCGGTGAGTTTATATTAAATGTGTGTTGCCCACTATCTTGTTTTTTCCATGTGGAAAAGGGCAAGTAACTTCCAGCACTGGCCAGCCCAGGTGTTGGAACATGCAAGGATAGTCCTGGGAGCAGCTATCCCCAGGGAAAGCGGGAATGTTGGGTTTATGGGCAGCCAGGCTCCATCTCGATCCTGGATCGTGCTGCCAAACCCCTCCGGTCAGTCACAGGTGCAAACCTTGGACTGGTCCTGGACAAGGGAAGAGCAGGAATTCTGTGTGCTCTGGGAAGGAGGGAGCTGACCCGCAGTGTGAAGGCAGAGCACTGCTGCCTCTTGGATCCTCACCCCAGTTCCAATCTCCTCCTGTTGAGTTGCAGCTCAGCGGGAGCTGCAGTGGGTCCAGTCCTGGCTCTGTGTGGGCAGGGCTGATAGACCTCAGCTCACTGCTGGCAAAGGGGCACACTGGCATTTGGGTGGGTGTGGGGGAAATAACCAAGGCTTGGAGACTCAGTGGGTCCCTTAAATTTCTCCTGAAGGGTCCGATGTGGGTGATGTGCTGCTGAGGGACTGGGCTGAGCTTGGCTGTCTCCCACTGAAGGGAGCAGCGTGTTCTCCAGACTTAGTACCTCACCTTCATTTAAATTCAAATATTATGAGTTCAGAAGACTCACTGTGGCACCCATATGCATTGTGGGACTATTCCTGGTGCAGGGCATCCTCCTGGTCAAACCAAAGCGCTGCTGTGTCACCCACCTGGCCCGTGGACAAACAATGTCCCTTTGCTTGCACAAGACCAGCGTGATCAGCCCTGCCAGACTCCCTTGACTCGGGATAGGATGGTGGGTGCTTGTAGAGCTTCAGGTACTTGGTAATCTTCACTGAATTTGGACCTTTAATCTGTTTTCCATGCCCAAGTCTCTCTTTAAATGACTACAGGTTTTGGGGTTTCCTTGCCTGATGTTTGTGGGATGCTCATTGCTGTTACATCAAGGTAGACTTGAAACGCCGAGCTCTGCACATCTTCACCCGTTACATCTCTGAATGTTTCTGCTCCAAAACCTCTCTGACATCCCCTTGACCCTCAGTGCAGTGCCTGCCTGGACACCCCACGCTGCAGGGGAGTGCTGTGGCTTGGCCAAGTGACTCACATACGAGACCAGTCTTTGAACTTGGTCATTTGTTTACAAAATGGAAAATCCAGCCAGTTTTTTGAACCTACCTTGGTTTCTTTGGTTCCTGCTCTGTCTGAGCCATGTGGTGGGTGCCAACAGTCTGCAGGAAGGGCTGTGCCAGTTGGAGGGGGAGGACTTTGTGCTGGTGTACCAAGGAAGGGAAAACAGAAGATTAGAAGAGTCTTGTTTCCAGTTAAATTAGACTCTTAAATTCAGTCCTGAAATAACTGTCCTGCAGCTGTCACCTCTTGCTACTTCCTCACTGCCTTTCCTTAGGGGAACAGACTTTCTTCCAGGGAAAAATGTGGCCCCTCTGCAGTGAAAGCAGTGGCCACTGCTGAATGTGCCAGGCCTTGCTGGGACATCCTGCAGGTTCCCAGTGGCTCCTCCACTGGCACACAGGGATTGTTCCTCCACTGGCACACAGGGGTTAACAGGGCTTTGGGTGGGCGGGTGGAAACCAAGCTGTGAAATGGAAGAAGGTCAGGCTCTTGGAGGAGTTTGCTCTGCCACAGATGGTTTTGAGTTATCCGCCCGTCTATGGAGAGGTCTCCATTCCTCCCCCCCCCCCCCCCCCCCCCCCGAAAACTGTAAAACCAGCTCTGGAAATAAGGCAAAGTCTGATCAGGCTCATGGCTGCAGTGGAACGGGCAGAGTGGTGGCTCTCCTGGTACTCATTAGACCCAACCATCTGTCTTATTAGGAATTCCTCAGTTATTCAGAACCCAACACCTAAATGCCATTGGAGACTAAAAACCATTGGCACTTTTCTGTGGGGAGCAAATGACTGGAAAGGGAGAAGAGGAACAGAAGGAATCCCTGTGGCTCTGGATGGCTCAGGCCCTTTGGGATAACTCTGCTCTTGCTGCAGTTGATGAAAGCTGAATTCAGGTTTCAGTGGAAGCCAAGAAATGTTTCCTCTGGGAGCATTCCCATGGTCTTCACGAGGTGTTTCCATCTTTAGGGACTTGTCTAGCAACTGGTTTTATTAATTTTAAGGCTACAACAAACAGTCAACAAAGCAACAAACTGCTGTCCTGGACCAGTAAGACCAAAGCCTAAGGAGGCCCCCTTGGGATGGTCATCGGCCAGAGCAGGGGGAGGAGGGTGCTCCCCCTGGGAATCCCACTGGGACACTGCTGGAAAACAGTGTCTGCTGCTGAGAGGCTTTTCCAGCAGCAGTCCGGATTTTCCAAATCCTTGTTGTCCGATTTTCTTGGCTCATCAACTTTCAGATTGTTTAGAATTGCTTTTACTTTTGCATCACTGCAAATGTCCCAGGGGATGTAGGACTGAAGGATCTCAGCCCAGGCACGGGCTAAAATTGACATGGTTTACTTAGGAACTGGGAAGGTAGAAACACTGTCACCAGCAGTAACAGTCAAAAAGAAGGAAGAAATGAAGAAAATTACCCCAGAATTTCATTTTCACATTTATCTTTTAAATTGTGGATTGAAATGATGATTCTCATCCCAGCAAGGGAGAAGTTTTTGAGACCTGGTTGAGAATCTTTTTTCTAAGACCAGTGGAAATGGTGCTCTCTGAGGTTATTCTGTCTTCATCCCATCTAACATGAGTCTTAGCTGTAGGACCAAGGTTTTTCTGTATGTTCCCTTCCCCACTAACCTCAGATTTTAGAATTATCACCTCCTGGTAGAAAACCAGAGGAAAACCTTGTTCTGATTCTGCCAGCCCCAGACATCATGTGAACCATGGCCATCACAGTAAAAATACTGCTCTGGAGCCAGCCCTTCCTCCCTGAGCTGAGCACGAGGATTTAATATGAATATATTCACACAATCCAAGTTAAAAACAATGGTTGGATGCTCTCAGCCAGAAGTGAACGAAAGTAGACTTCAGACCGAGCAGGTTTTTCTTCCAGCATGTGGTGCTGCTGGGAGAAGAGAACCTTCAGCCCCAGACTGGCCACCACTTGATCGTCAGGAACCAAACAGAGGTCCCTTTGCTTCCAGGGGAGCTTCCTGAGGAGAGGAAGGAAGGCAGAGGCAGAGGCAGACTGGTAGCAAGAGATTTGGGGGCACAATGTGCTGCACTCGCACTTCCAGAGTAAACCTGTCCATGGGCATCACAGGATGGTTTGGGTTGGAAGGGACCTTAAAGACCATCTGGTTCCAACCCCCCTACCCTGGGTGGGGAACCTTCCACTGGTGGAAGAAGTGGCTGCTCTCGGGAAAGGGATCAGGCTGTGGCTGTGTTGGAAGCCAAAACGGCACACTGAGGTGTCTTTGGGCTGCAGCAACGAAGATCCTCCAGGAGCAACTGGATTTCTTTCAGACCTCTTGGAACAGCACAAACTGAGAGGCTCTGCTGGTGAAGGCCAAGCCCAGGCATGGTTGGCCCAAACACAAATGCAGTAATCCACTGGTTTTACTTCTCTGCTGAGGGATTATGGGATCTCCTGAGAACTCGTGGCCTCTGAGAGCCCCTCTGGTGGCGCGTCCAACAGAACTGCGTGTGCAGCTCGTCCTTCCTTGGATCTGCACCAATGTTTGTCCTTTTTTGAGGCACAAGGTCTTGCCTTTGGAGCTCCAGCCTTGCCCTGACTGATGGTCGCGTCTGGCCGAGCTGGCCCCGTGCCGTGTCCGTGCCCTGCCAAAGGCTCCGGGTTCCACGGCACCTCCCCTGGGGCCGGGGCAGCGTGGGGCTATAAGGAGCCCCCAACAAGTGCCCACAGCACAGCGTGGGGACATCCTGTAGGTATCAGCAGCTCCTGAGCGCGGTCTGAGCTTCTGGGACGGTGGAGAGGGACAAGAATTTGTTTCTGTTGCCATTTGGTGACATTTGCAAGGGGCTGATGAGGGGCGTGTCTTGTCTCCTGCAGATCTCTAAATACCTGTGACCAGGGGCCCGCGGGGCAGCGATGAGGAGCTCTGCGCTCTGAGGCACCACACGGAGCCACCACGGTCCTGGGAGACACAGCAGCGACCTCGAGCAGGACCATCCCAGAACCTGTAAGGTAACGAGATGGTCGTGTCACCACTGAGGTTCGTGTGGGGCTGGTGCAGAGCTGGGGGCACGAAGGGCCACCCTCGCTGTCACGGGGGACTCTGCTTTGTGTCACTGGAGGTCTGAAAATGGTTGTGAATGTTGTGGGAGAAGTGGGATCCTGTAGGGTTGGATCCTGTAAGGTCGGGTCCTGTAGGGTTGGGTCCTGTAGGACTGGGGTCCTGTAAGGTTGGGGTTCTGTAGGGTTGGGGTCCTGTAGGGTGGGTCCTGTAGGGTTGAGGTCCTGTAGGGTTGGGATCCTTTAGGGTTGGGGTCCTATAGGACTGGGCTCCTGTAACATTGGGATCCTGTAGGGTTGGATCCTGTAAGGTTGGGTCCTGTAGGGTTGGGCTCCTATAGGATGGGTCCTGTAGGGTTGTGTCCTATAGGGTTGGGCTCCTATAGGGTTGGGTTCTATAGGGTTGGGCTCCTATAGGGTTGGGCTCCTGTAGGGTTGGGCTCCTATAGGGTTGGGTTCTATAGGGTTGGGCTCCTATAGGTTTGGGTTCTATAGGGTTGGGCTCCTCTAGGGTGGGTCCTGTAGGGTTGGGTCCTGTAGGATTGGGTCCTCTAGGGTTGTGTCCTGTAGGGTTGGGCTCCTGTAGGGTGGATCCTGTAGGGTTGGGCTCCTATAGGGTGGGTCCTGTAGGGTTGGGTCCTGTAGGATTGGGGTCCTGTAGGGTTGTGTCCTGTAGGGTTGGGCTCCTGTAGGGTTGGGCTCCTGTAGGGTTGGGTCCTGTAGGGTTGGGTCCTGTAGGGTCAGTCTCCTGTAGGGTTGGGCTCCTGTATCCCTGGGCTCCTGTAGCACCCACTGATTTCCCAAGGAAGATGACAGGCTGTTGAGGATCTCCTGTACCTGTCCCATGGAGCTGACACTGCATTTGTGGCACAGGTACACTGAGGTTCCTAAAGGTTTTTATCTTGGGCTCATAATTTCTTTGGACAGTAAGTAGGGATATGTTATTTTTCCCTCCTGGCAGTAGGACTCTGTTGTAGATGCCCTGTGACACTTGCTTTTAATCTGGTGACTCTGTGAAAGTGCCTGTCTGTGTTACAAAAGAATTCCTGGGGGTGTTGTGGACATGGGAGGGGACAGCCTGACCTACTTCACCAAAGGGGTGTGAATTCATTGTCCTGCTCACCCTTAGAAAATACAGCTGGGGTGTGTTGCCTCTTGGCCTTTGGCCTCAGTGCCACTGTGCTGAATAAACAGGGGCAGAGTGTCTGGTGTTTGTGTACAGGGATCAGGGGCAGAAGGAGCAACCACTTACGTTGTATTTGTAATCCCCGAGGCAGAGAAGATCAGGGGGGGTATAGATTTACTGTGGGGATAAGTCACACAAAATCTGATCCTTGGGCATTCCTCCTCACTCTGCACAACACCTCCATTCATCACTGGGGAGCTCGTGACGTTCCCCCTCTGTGACCTGCTCAGAACTTCGCATGAAGCTGCACTTCTGCATTTGCTGGTCTTCAATCCTGTGGTTCTAACCAAGGGCTTGGAGATTGTCCTTTAGAAATGTACAGTGGGGAGACTCAAGCTCAAAAGATTGCTTCAGGCTAACAAATAAACACAGAAAGCCCACCCAAAGCTAAAAGAGAAATTTTAGGTGAGATCCTTCTTCTCAGTGAGTACCTGGGTCTCTGGGGTAAAGCACTGCTGGAATTTGGGACTAAGCACACAGCAGTTTGGTATTTTGGTTAGAAGGTTTGCTGTGTTAGGACTGCCTTGATTTTTATGAATTTCAAAGAGAAATTCAAAGAGAGATACAAAGAGAAAAGGAGGTCAGAGGAGGTTTGGGCTGGATCTCAGGAAAAGGTTCTTCCCCCAGAGGGTGGTCAGGCTCTGAACAGGCTCCCCAGGGCAGTGGGCACAGCCCCAAGGTTACCAGAGCTCCAGGAGGGTTTGGACAGGGTGGGATTGTTGGGGTGTCCTGTGCAGGGCCAGAGCTTGGACTGGATGATCCTTAGGGTCTCTTCCAGCTCAGGAGATTCTCTGATTTTATGATTCTGTGCTCCTATGCAATAGAATACTGCATCTGTTGCTGATTCCTTTATTAATAATGCTGATTTAAGGCTGTGTCCATGGCTTTGTCCCCCCCACGTGCTGTGCTTGTGCAGGGCCTGTGGCACATCCTGTGCCTCTGGACCCACCTCCCTGTGAACCTCCCATTGCCCAGCACTTCCCCACAGGTTTGGCTAATTTTGCTCACCAGCCCCTGCCAGCAATTATGTCACATCTTGTCTGTGTGTTCCACCGTCTGAACCCCATAAATAACTCCTTGTGACACCACCAGCACCTACAAATCCTGTGACTCCCAAATGTTCTGCTTCTCTGCTCGGCTGATTTATGGCCCCAGCACTGGTGTCCAGTCAGGCTCCCCGGGACAGGGCTCCTGCTCTGGCTCATCCAGACTGGCGGACAGACAGGATGAGGGGCAGCCCTCCCAGCCCACTGGGCAAGCTGGGTTATTTTGGTACATTAGATATTGTCAGTAGCCAAGGGCTCGCTCTGGCTTTGCCACATCTCCAGAGGGGGTGTCTGTGCAGCTGCATGGAATTCCACCTGGGATGGGGAATGGCCAAGGCTTGGATACCTGATGCACAACACTGCTGTGTTTTCCAGAGGAGTGAGGGTGTTGAGCTCCTTCCAGTGTCTCCCTGTTGTGCTGGGAATGTTGGTCCACAGCACTCCCCTGGGGAGGAGGGATTCCCTCTTGGAAGCATTTCCTTGCCTCCACTGAACAAATCATCCTGATGTGGACACCAAAGTTTCAGGCACCTCTGAGTGAAGACGTGACACTGTGACCATTTTTGCTGTCTCATTCTAAAAATCCTGTGATTTCTTTTTCTGGATTGAACTGAAGTCAAAGCACAGACATGGGCATTCATGTAACAGGGGAGTAGAAATTTTAAAAGTGAGAAGGGCAGAGTTGGATGAGTCCATGCCAACCAGTGTGTTATTTTCTGGTCCTTATTTCACACACAAGACACCAGAAAATGTGATGTGGTTGGATTAATTACACTGAAGGAATGTTCCCTTGCATGCCCTGGCACTGTTATTTTAACTGTGCAATCAATGTGTGGCATTAACATGCTTCGTTCTCATTCTCCAGAAGTCAGCAATTCACAGCAGTTTAAGGACTCACAGCAGCTTATCTTTAATCCAAGTGAATTTCTGAAATATTTAAGACCCTGTAAACTCAGCAGTTTATCCATAGTGCACATAGTTCATGTTGTGCACTGGGAGATGCAGACATGGAGCCTGTGTACAAATATTGTTAATATTTAGGCTTTTTACAAAACTAGATTTGAATGTGGCCATTTCTCAGTTGGTTTGAACTATGTTTACATATACCCATGGTCCCACAGGGCTGAGAACAACAGCCTGGCTTGAAACATTTGGTAATTTAAAATAATAATAAGATTCTTGATGACTTTGGGCCTGAAAGTTTGGATCCTGTTTCAGTGTGGATGCTTGTCAACATTGCCTGGTGGGGAGGGGAAGAAGTTGGGAGTAGCAAAGAATAAATGTAAGTGCAACATAAATAGAGCTTAGTGGAAGCTGCTGCAGGCTGGTGTCAGGTAATCCTGCTTGGTGAACGTTGTAAGCACCAGGCATTCCAGCCCCAGGAGTGGTGACATGTTTAGGTGACAAGGGAGATACAAGAGGCAATAGGGGATTATGATATTTGCTGGGAGGACAAATTAAATCCATCAGAAGAGGGTGATCAAGAGCCTCTCAAAATCTCAGCCATTCACTGTGCAAAGCTCTGCCCGGGGCAGGGCAGGGTGCCCTGGAATCAGCTTCCTTTCCTTTCGGTTTTGTGTCTTTCCCCTGACACAAGCTGCTCGTTCCCTTCATTTGGAAGTTCTGAAACATCTCCCAAAGGTTGACAGAGGTCACTGTAAAACCCTGTTTACAAGGGTTTGCAGGAGGAACTGCCAAAACAGCAGCACCCAAGTGAGACATGGAACTCCTGTGGTGGTGGGGAGAGCAGGAATCACTCACAGCAGGGCAGGGAGGG
>NW_020885067.1:23746-38200 GCF_003945725.1 Corapipo altera | reverse complement strand
GGAGGGACAGGGAGAGGGGATGGCCTGGCTGGTGCTCACGCAGCCCCAGGATCATCTCCCATGTCTGTTGTCTCAGTGCATTTCCACTGAGGTCAGTGAGTCTCAGGAGTGATATTAATTACTGATGAGATCTGTGTAGTGTGCAGAGCCCCAGAATAAGACTTTATTTTAAGGCAACAGTGGAGCCAGTGAGTTGTTGTAGGGAGGTGCTTTGCAGCTGAGTAATGGAAAATCAAATTTTGGTTCAGAATTTGACTCAGAAGTACTGTGAGTGATACTTTCTTTGGCCTGTCTATGAGGCACACAGCACAAATTATTTATTAGTTGGTTTTACCTTTAGCTGAAAGCAGGTTTCACCCAGGTGATGCAGCTCCGAGCTGAGTGTGGAACGGGGAGGTGTTGGGGTCATATTCTGGGTTTTCACCACGTGCCTGTGACACTTCTCAGCTGGATGAATGCCTGACGTAGGTGTGCTCCCAAAGTCCCCATGCCTTTTAAAAACTGATGGAAGTTGCATGTTGCTGTGTGCCTCTCCTGACTGAAGGAGTGCAGAGGATAAACAGGGAGCAGCATCAATCCCCCGGGGGAATCCAGTCCAACTGCTCTTGCAGAGCTGCAGTAACTCTAGAGTTTGTGAACATCTCTCATGTGACAAGGAATCTGCCTTCCCAGTTTGCCTTCAGGACAGGGACATTACACATTGTCTAGTTTAAAATACAAGGAAAGAGATGCCTCTGGCAGAAGGTCACACGAGTGATCCATGACAATAACTGCTTAATGCCCAGCTCACACTTCACCGTTTCCTTCTAAAGTCTTCTGCTCTGCTCTCGGGTCTGTTGCTAATTTAAACAAGCTAATTTAGATCAGGATGTGCTTCTGCTTCATACCCCAGTTTAGACATCCATGTCTGTGGCTTTCTTCTCAGCAACTGCTCTCGCCATCCATCAGAACTCCCCATGTGAGTGCCATGTGATGTAATATTTGCCTGAAACACGAGAGGAGGTGTCTGGAGGAAAGCCAGGTGCCATGGGCAGGGAAGGGGTGGCAGAGGGATGCTGTTGGATGTGTGCATTTCCCACTCAGCCCTTCCAGTCGTTCTCCTGCCCAGTTTGTGCTGGTTCAGAACCGTGCTGGGATGTGCTCTGAGAGGACACCTTGATTGGCAGCTCTGTCTCAACTTGGCTGCGAGTGAGGAAGGGCAAACTGTGCCAGTGAAGGGAGCAGTGTCAAGGTCTGTCCTTTCCCTTGTGAACTGTGAATAATGCAGTGATTTGTCCTTTTTCCCAGGAGAACCCCCGACCTGTTTGTGGTGATCCCAGAAAGCTGAGCAGGGCACCATGACCAGCCCCCAGCCAGGTGAGAGAACAGACACAGCTCTGGGAACTCCCTGTGATACCCTGGGAATGACCCCAGCTTGCTTGGCTGCTCTGGGGTATCTGTCTGGTCTGGGGGTGTCTGTCCCCCCTCCTCAAGGAGGGACACCAGGCACTGACCCCTCGGGTGCTGCTGACCTTGGCAAGAGGGCCTTTGTCCTGCCAGGTTTGGAAGTGTTATTTGGGACAATGATGCAAAGCTTTCCCCTGTCCCAGCCACCCCTAGAGCTGGGACCCGAGGGGGCCCTGCATTGGGATCTTCCTTGCAGATTTTCCCACTTGGCCACTGGTTTTCCAAAGCCAAGACCTCAATGCTCCAGCCTCGGGACACACCTCAGAGCCCGTGGGACTGGAACGGGTGGGATCTTCATAGTCCAAGAGGAGCTGGGCAGGAGCAGCTGCTTCTCTGCAGGCTGAGAGATTGTTCCTGAAGGAAAAATGTTATGCTAATTAAGTGTATTTTTTCTTGCCTTTCTAGTAAAAGCCTTCAAGAAATCTGCTATCCCAGGGGTTCTCATCACCCAGTTTGTGAATGATGTTCCAGAAGGATGCAGTACACCTGACTTTGAGAGGAAACCTCTCACCCTGACCCTGCAGGAAGGTGAGATTCTTGAAAGACAGGCAAAGCCACAGACCTGGAGGCTTGACTCCACCTCTCACCAGCATGGAACAATTATCGTAATTAAATCAAACTAGTTTCTAAAGTGGTTTGGCATGACTAGAAAAAAAGTGTTGTGTGGCCAAAGTCTTTGTTACACTGGTGAAAATTCCATCAGTGCTGACAGAGGACTCCTTGCATGTGCAAGACCAAAATCTGGCTCCTAAAGTGGGCAAAAAATCCTGTGAATTCTGCAGGAAGCTCTCAAAGTAAGTATTTTGCAGCAAAAGATGAAGCACATTGAAAAATTTGGGGTTTTGTTTGGGTTTTTTTTCCTGTTGAACTAACTTGTATTATGAGTGTTCAGCACTAAAATTAACTGCTTTTTAAAGCAAGATATTCTACCTGCAGGTGCTGTTTTGGCTACAGCAGCTTTCCCATGCCTAAAGGGGCTCCAAGAGGGCTGGATAAGGCTTGGAGTGACAGGACAAGAGGCAAAGGCTTCCCACTGCCAGAGGGCAGGGTTAGGGGGGATACTGGGGAGGAATTCTCCCCTGTGAAGGTGGGGAGGCCCTGGCACAGGTTGCCCAGAGAAGCTGTGGCTGCCCCATCCCTGGAAGGGTCCAAGGCTGGGCTGGATGGGGCATGGAGTAACCTGGGAGAGTGGGAGGTGTCTCTGCCCATGGCAGGGGGTGGAATGGGATGAGCTTTGAGGTCCCAAACCATTCCGTGGTTCTATGATGATTCCATTTATTGTTTAAGGAGCAACATGGATCTTGCACAGGGAAAGCAGCTGATGAGTCAAGACCAAACATCAATGAAAAGCCTCCCAGTGGTCTCTGCACTTGCAGAGACTCATATATATATATATATAATATATAATATATTTCTATTTGGAGTGGAATGGCCTTAGGAGATCCTGTAGCTCCTCTTTCCTCCCAATACTGACCTGTGGATTCAGTGTTTCTCACCCATCTGTTGATTTTCACGAGCCATTGAGGTTTTATGAAGGAACACAGTGGCCTCTAGTGGAACCTCCCCTCTCCTCCTCCTCCACCTTCAAGTTTCAGGAATGAACCAAGGCCCCTGACTAAATTTTCACCTGTCTGAATTTTCACCAGTCTGAATTTTCACCTGTCTGAATTTTCCCAGTTATTTCATTTGCAGCAGGTTTCTCATGGTTCCTGTACAGAATGTTTGTGCATTCAGGTTGGTCACTGTAACCTGAATTCTGTGCAGAGCCACCAGGAGTGTCTTTATTTACATCATCATCCCCCCATTGTGTTCAGTGCATGTGGGAGCTGATTCCCTTGGCTGTGCAGCTGTGACCTGTGGCAGATGACCAGCAAAAGTGCAGCCAAAATGGCTAAAATGTGACATGGGGACAGTAAATTGGAATCAGGCTTTAACAATAGTGCTCTGTTCTCAAAGGTTGGAAAACGCCTTTTGATAAGAATCTGTTGTTCCATAAAAGAAGTCGTTGGTGGTGGTGACTGCAGAAGGGTGTGGGAAACATTGCAAGGCTTTCTGGGGAGAATTTTTAACAGTATTGGGCACCTGAAGACCAAAACTATTGGACAAGAAAGACAACAACCATTTCTGTCCGGAGCTTCGTCCTTGGATAACTCACCTCCACTTCTATTCCACTTCACCACGAGTCACTTCTCTGACTCATTGTTTCCCAGTGTTTCCCATGTTTTTGAAGCCTTTTGGAAGCAGAGGTCTGTAGCAGGCAGTGGGAAAGCTGTTGGAGGTGTCTGTGCACTCAGAAAACCCAGGTTTGAGGGGAGCAGGGGTGAAGGAGCCGAAGCCCATCCCCTCCTCCCTTCCCTGCCTTTTCACAGAGCAGAGCCTGGGGTGGTTGGGGTGCAGGGTGGTGCCAGGTCAGACAAGGCTCTGTATCCTGAAAGAATGGAGAAGCACTGGGATTTTATAGGGAATATATGTTTGAAGAGAATAGATTGGGGCGTTTCCCAGCTGTCAGGCAGTGGCACAAGCTGCCAAAAGCAGGTCAAGGCTGAACTCGCTGCAGGGCTGCAGAGATAGTCAGAGATGTCAGCAGCCACATCTGGCAGGGTAATACCACATTTTAAAGGCCTTTTATGATTGAATACAGGCAAACCCTGAATTACTGATGTGCAAAATAAAAGCCATCATTATTTTTGAAGAATGTTTCTGCCCAAAACAACAGATGGTGGCTCACTCTGGAGATCAGTCTGTTGATAACACAAGGGGCCTGGTATGAGAGTTCAAGACTGTTCATGTTCAAGACTGTCTTAACTAATTTCTTGCCTCTTTTCAAAGGTAAAAATGCCATTTTCAGAGCTGTGGTCAAAGGTGTCCCAACCCCAGAGGTGAAATGGTCACGTACACGAAAAGGGATGGATGATCCTGCTAAGTATGAAATGTCCTTCAATAGTGCTACAAATGAATTCATTCTGCAGGTAAAGATCAAATATTCCAGAAAAGACTTGTGGAACTTGAGAGAGAAATGAGAAGGAAAAACCTGCAATGGGCTGAGGGGCAGAGGAGGAGCAGGGACTGAACTCTGCTCTGGGGGGACCAGGGACAGCAGCCAGGGAATGGCTGGAGCTTTGTCAGGACAGGGTCAGGTTGGATCTCAGGCAAAGGTTCTTCCCCCAGAGGGTGGTTGGGCACTGCCCAGGCTCCCCAGGGCAGTGGGCACAGCCCCAAGGCTGCCAGAGCTCCAGGAGGGTTTGGACAATGCTCTGAGGGACAGGATGGGATTGTTGGGGATGGTCCTGTGCAGGACTGGGGATTGGATTCAGTGATCCCTGTGGGGCCCTTCCAGCCCAGGATATTCTGTGATTCTACATGTCCCCAGCTCTGAGATAACACAAAGATAAGCAAACAAAGCTTTTAAGAGCCCTTCTGGGAACAGAAGAGAGCTCTGAGCTGCCTTTGAGCGGCTGCTTTGTGACGGCTGACAGTGTGAACTGACCCCCAGTGCTGGGAGTGAGCAATTCCCGTGTTCCCCTTTTGCAGATCAACCAGCTGGTGATGGATGACAGTGATTTGTACCGGTGCTGTGCTGTCAATGAGTACGGGGAAGCTTCCTGCTCCGTGGGCCTCAGGATCATCCAAGGTGGGGCTGACAGGGCTCCGAAGGTCCCAAACAGTCCTTGGCTGCCCCGGGGTGGGTGCCCCGGGCTCTGTCTGAGCATCCTCGGGGTGAAGGTCTCTTATTCCCTCCCCGAGGACTGGAGGTCTGGTGGTGGCTCCGTGGCACTGTGAGCTTTGAGGCAAGGGAGAAGGAATTGTGGTCACGGCACTGGATGCAAACCTGCCCCTCTGGGTTTGACTGGGCTCGACCCTTCCTTTGTGTTGCTGAACAAATCAGTCCTTTGGGAGGGGTCCATCCCACTTCAGCTGTGGTCCCCTGCTTCCCTTTAGAGTCAGTGGGGAGAAATGGGCATTTTGTGGGTCAAATACAACTGATGTTCTTGGAATCTGTTTGAGCAGAAGCTGGGCTGTGTTGGAAGTGTCCTCTAAAGCAAGTTTAGAGGGCACGTCTCTGCAGTTGGCCACTTCCACCATGGCTCCCCACCTCCAAAACAAGGTGTTAATGTTTCCTCCCCTTGCTTAAACCACCAAAATTCATGGGGCAGAAACATTCTCCTCCTCTGTGTGGAGCATCCAGTCAGCACAGAGTCCATTGCAATGGAAATATCACATTTATAGATGGAGATTCCTGGGAGCCAATGTCACACTGACAAAGAAATCCAAACTGGGTTTTCCCCTTACACTGGGGACAGATACTGGTTTCATGGTTCATTGGTTTACTGCTGTTTGTTCATCTCATGGCTTGTTTTCCTTCTGTTTTCTCTTATAAACTATCAGTTGGCTTTAAGAGGAAAGCAAAATATGTTCCCGTTCATGCTGCTGATGGTAAGAGAAAGAGATATATATTATATTATATTGTATTATATATTATATCATATTATATCATATTATATCATATTATATTATATTGTATTATATATTATGTTATATTGTGTTGTGTTATATTATATTATAATATTATATTATATTGTATTATATTATAGAGGAGGCATAGTTAATAATATTCTGCCACATTATTACTATCCTAAATCTGTAAAGACTAAAGTAAGAAAAAGATTAATGAATCTCTGGTGTTCTCTCATCTCTGCTTGCTCTTTACCTTTGGGTAAAAAGTGATGATGTTAAACCTGGCTTTGAGCTGCTCTAATTAGTGATTGCAGAATCATTAGTGCTAGAGAAGGATTTTGGGATGTCAAATACAGCTGGATCAAACATGTTCATATGGAAAATAGTGGGTTACTGGAGGAAAGCCCCTGAGGGAGCAAATGAACATTTTTGGCACTCAAAGGACGAGTCTGGCAGTGAGAACTGACTCCAAGTTTCACGACAGTTTGCAAAGTGTGACACAAATCTCCAGAGCCCAGCAGGGAGGGCTGTTGTCAGGGGTTGGTTTGCATCATCTTTGGGGATGGATTTTACAGTGCTGGGTGTCTGAAGGTTTGTTGTTTCCCCCCACCCCTCTAACAGAGCTGAAGAAGACACTCCAGGACTCCAAGAAGCTGCTGAGGAAGAGGTGAGTCTCCACAGTGAGGGCCACTGTCACACTTCTGGAAGCTTGTTGGTGACAGGGGACAGCTTCACAGACCTGCAGGGCAACACCTCTTGTTTCCAAAGTTGTGGTGAGACCTCCCTGTGGAGAGACACCCAGGACAGCTCTGCCTGTGAGGCTGAGATAACACAAGGCACCAACCTCCTTTGGGAGGAATGTCCCTCTGCAGATTCTGACTGGAAAGATGTTCCTCTGCTCTCCTGTGTTCAACTCACGAGTAACTTCCTGGCCAAGGGGCAAATCTTCATGTCCTGGTGGCTCTGGATGATCAGGGTGAACCCTGGCTCCCTGGCAGTGTAAATGGCACAACCCCTTCCCTTCCCAGCTGGGAACCTCCCAGGATTGCCTGCTGGGAATGATCTCTGGCCTGTGCAGAACTCTGGTTCCAAACTGTGCCAGTGACTCTGCTGATAATGGAACAGTGTCAACAGTTGTTCCCTGTCATCACTTAATTCATGGTGTAGATACAGGAAACTTCTTCTGGAAGAGCCCCCTTCTTTCCTGCCTGCACCTCCAGGGCCCAGTGAACCACAGAAATGATGGAGAGAGATGAAAGAGAATCAAGTATAGAAAAAAACCCGAAATGTTTTGTTGTCTGTCAAAATGTCTAGATTTTTCTTTTTTCCTCCCCCTGGTTCCAAGGGTTGTAGCACCAAAACCCAAACCCCTGGACAAAGAGGCCGTGTGGCAGCTGCTGCTCCATGCAGACAGGAGAGACTACGAGAAAATCTGCATTAAATATGGAATTGTCGACTTCCGTGGGATGCTGAGGAAGCTGCAGGAGCTGAGGAAGGACACAGAGAGTGAACAAGATGAGGTAAAATAAACTGAAACCACTGATTTTTAACAAACAACAGAGTCCTCGGTAGCTCCTGGCAACAGGCTAAATCTTCCTAAATTGCTTTGTAGATGAAAATCTTACTGGATGAGAGAGTGATTTATGACAATGTTTAAAGAAGTCTCATTTTACTCCTGCAGATGAAAATGCTGATGACTCTTTTGAAATTCAGTTCATAGATTTTAGGAGACACTGACCACAGAGGGGTTCAGCTGCCTCTGATGAGAATTTGGACCCCAAACTGAAAAGTTGTATGCTCAAGAGTCAAAACTGGTCTTGACATACAGGGGCATGTAGAAACCTGCATGGACAGTGTGTGAATGATCAAGAGGCAGCACGTAAAATACAATTTGTGTGCAGGAGGAAACTGTGGAAGTTCACAAAAACATCTTCTGCACACATAACCTTAGAGGTAGCTCTTTATCTGCAGATAAACAGTAGATTTCACATGAATTCAACAGCTTAGGAACTTCTGTCACAGCAGCTTTACCATTTACGAGGTTCTTTGATTTTCCTTTGCAGTTAATTCACAGTATCAAAAACTTGGAACACATCAAAGTCAACAAGGAGGGAAACGCCTCGTTCAGCCTGGAGATGGAGCTGAAAAACAAAAACAGCAACGTGTATCTGCTCAAGGTGAGGGGCAGAGGGGCTGGGCAGCAGCAGCTCAGGGCAGGAGGGGCAGCTGGTCAGAGCAGCCACTGGAGTCTCCTGCAGAAAATGCTTCATCTGCTGAGCAGTGGGGAGAGCAAATCAAGTTATCTGTCCTTGGCAGAGCCCTGGGTTAGGGAGGAGTGTTGGTGTGACCAGTCTCTGGGGGTGAACATCCCCTGGGGTTTGTAAATCCAAGCACAGGGCACACAGTCAGTCACTGACATCCTTGGCAAGAGCTCTGCCAGTGAGAAGAGGTTCATAGAACAGCTGGAGTTGGAAGGGACCTTTAAAAGGCCAACTAGTCCAACCCCCTGCCATGGGCAGGGACACCTTCCACTATCCCACTATCCCAACCTGACCTTGGACACTTCGAGGGATGGGGCAGCCACAGCTTCTCTGGGCAACCTGTGCCAGGGCCTCCCCACCCTCACTGTAAAAATCTGCTTTCTTATATCTGATCTAAATTGACCCTCCTTTGGTTTAAAACCATCACCCCTTGTCCTAACAGAGTCTTTCAGGCTGCAGAAATCCTGCAGTTTCATATAAATTTTATTCCCTTTCTAAAGTTATTCCACTATAACTCCCTTCAGTGAAAGGAAATGTTGAGGCAGTAAAATCTCCCATTTAGATGTGTAGTTCCTCCAATGTGATCCCCGGGTGCTCAGGGCTGTGGATGGGTCTCTGGAAGTTAAATTCCAGTTGAACTGTGGTTAGTGGCTCTAACACAGGGGAAATCAGGATTCATTGGAGACATTGGACTAACCATGAACTTCTGAATCAAAGGTATGACATGAAGTCTCTGAGCCACAGTGTGGAGAATGTAACCCAGTCGTGTTCCAGAAAGGGAACTCTCCTGCTTCTCCACTTGAGAGGATGCTGAAATCTGAGCAAAGAAAGCACTTTGTCTTTGCAGTTACTGTGCCTGTGCATTAGTTAAGCCTCAAACCCTTATGTGGGCCAGCAGAGAGCTGCTGTTCTGCCCAGTTTGAGGGTCTGGTGCTCTGTTCTGTGCAGGACTTTATGCACAGATGTTGCACAAGCAACGAGCCCTGACCACTGTCAGCAGGAGTGGACTGGAGACTTCTCTGCAGTTACTCATTTGTATCAACGAGGGGATTGTAGCACCAGTTTGCCCTGATTTGTGCTCTGCTCTGGGCTGGCCTCACATGGAATATTGTGGCAGTTATGGTCACAACAATGTGAGGAAGATATGAAACCAATAGAGAGTGTCCAAAGGAGGCAATGAAGGTGGAGAAGGGCCTTGATTTGAAGCCATGGGAGGACACTGAGGGCACTTGGTGTGTTCAACTGGATCAGAGGAGACTGAGGGGAGACCTCACTGCAGTTCCAACTGCCTGGGCAGGGGCAGAGGGGCAGGGACTGAGCTCTGCTCTGGGGGACCGGGGACAGCAGCCAGGTAATGGCTGGAGCTGTGTCAGGGCAGGCTCAGGTTGGATCTCAGGCAAAGGTTCTTCCCCCAGAGGCTGGTTGGGCACTGCCCAGGCTCCCCAGGGCAGTGGGCACAGCCCCAAGGCTGCCAGAGCTCCAGGAGGGTTTGGCTGATCCTCTGGGGCACAGGGGATGACTCTTGGGGCTGGGCCTGTGCAGGGCTGAGGGTTGGACTGGATGGTCCTTGTGGGTCCCTCCCAGCTCAGCATATCCTGGGATTCTGTGAGTCTCTGGCCCCAGCTGAGCTCTGCCTGTGTGGGAACACTCCTCCTCTCCCCAGGACGGGCAGCGGCTCCGCTACGGGACGGGGGACGAGTACAGGAAGCACTGCCTGAGGAGGATTGGGAGCAGGTACCACTTCATCATCAACGACGTGCAGCCAGAGGATGCGGGCGTGTACCAAGTCAGGGTGGAGGACGTCCCTGTTTTCTCCACTGAGCTGGATGCTGAAGGTGTGTGATGTACAACTATAACAAAAGGTTATTTTTTTTGCTTGAAAATTTTATCTAGGAGCAAATGCAAAGCTCAGCAGTAACTCCTGACAGCTACAGAGGACTGACTGGCTTGGTGTTGCCAAATAAGGGCTCCCTGTATGGCAGAGGTGAAAAAGAGCAGGAGGGTGATTATGTGATTTAGGTGCTGCATTTGCAGTCCAAAGGACTAAGTCTAGGTTCAAGTACCAGTTTGGCTCTGACTTGTGGATGACAGTGAGCACATTCCTCAACTTCCCCATGCTACAATTTCCTTCTGTAAGCTCAGAATAATAATAACTCAATCCAAGCATTGTGCTGCAGTAATACATTGATGACTACAAACTGTCAGCACATCAATGACGTGTGGGATAAATGTCTCAGAAGACAATGACACAAAAATCCACTTTCCTGCTGGTCCATCCTGCAGAATTGGTTGCAGGATCACATCTCAGTGTTCCCTTTTTTCCATTAAATCAACACTCATAGGCACCACAACCCTCTGTTCTTCCTTCCCTGAGCTGCAACAAGCTTTTTCTGGGAGGACAGAATGAGCCTTTCCATAGTGAAACAAAGGCCAGGCCTGAAAGAGTTAACTGAGATATCTGGGCCTGCTAAGAAAAGCCCCCCCAGCCCTTGTTCTGCTGCTCAGAGCTGTTCTGTTCTGTTCACTGGACCTAAACCCAGAACAATGCCAGAAATGGTGTACAATGAACCTGGTGGTAATAAATTAGGGTAAGGTGGACATTTGAATAGGAGAAAAAGGCTTGCAGCCTTTCTGCAAGCTTCAGTAGTTAGGACAAGACCCATGGAAAGGTGAGAAGGTCAGAGTGAGAAAGGTGAGAAGACGACCCCCAGCTTGAGGCCAAAGGCTGGATGTACCCCTGAAATTCAGTGCCAAGAGAAGCACCTCCCTAAGCTCTGCCTGGACTCTGCCTGTCATGAATATGTATAGATAGATGTAATCATATGAATATACCAGTAATCACATGTGTAAAACCGTATAAAGCCCTTGATTTTGAGCGAGTCTGTGCAGGGCCGCCTGCCTCGCTCCCAGCGTTACTTTGCAATTGTTGCCTAAAGAAAACTCAGGGAGGAAAAAAACTCTGAGGCAACTTAATATGGAGGTAAGGTAAGAAAAGGGTTTAAAGGTACCTCTGGGGCAGAGAGGTTACAAGACCAGCAGCTCTGATCCAGTGTTACAATTTTATAACACTGTCTGTCCAATCCCGGATTTTATCCACCCCCAGCCTTCACCCCCATCCACCCCCAGCCTGCCCCTTGGGAATTGAGTCTGGGGTCTTTTTAAGACCCTTTTCTTCATCACCTTGGTCTTCCTGGGAGTATGGAGGGCACACGGTCACACAGTTCTTGACTGTACCTTGCAGCTCAGGCCAGGGATTAGATGTTCTTAAACAGAAGAGGCCTACCTTGAAGGGAAGTCTAAATATTCTAATGGAATTTAGGGGGGGGTAATTGATGTGGGGAGCATGGAATGGGGTAAGAGGGTTGGGGAATGTATATCTACTGTGCTAAAGGTAAGGGTAAGGGAATAAATGCAGCTGGTTCTAAGACCTACATTTACTACAGAACTACTTCTAAAACTTATAAAAATTAGAAAAATCAAAAAGACCCTGAGGCATCACAGTAGATACCTCGCTGCTCCAAGGATGCAAGGTCTCTGAGCAGTCCTTCCCGCCGAGTTTTTCGGCACCGATAGCTCTGGTTTCCCCCTCGCAGCCATCCCCGCCCGGTTCCAGCAGCCGCTCAGCGACGTGCGCTGCCCCGAGGAGGGCGATGCCGTGTTCCGCTGCGTCCTGCGCACCCCCTGCCACCAGCCCGCCTGGCTGCACAAGACTCACACCCTGCAGCCCGGCCCGAGGCACCACATCTCCGTGTCGCCCGACGGCCTCACCCACCAGCTCATCATCAAGAACGTGGAGCCCTCGGACAGCGGGATGTACACGCTGGAGGCGGGGCAGGGCTCCTCCAGCGCCTGGCTGCTCGTGGAGTGTGAGTGCCGGGGGTGGGTCTGGGGGGTGGGACACAGGAACGTTCCTCTCGCTGCCTCATTGTCCAGGGAGATGTTTCCATGCTGAGAAATCAATTGTTGAGCCTCTGGTTCCTCAGTCACGGATGATAGAGTTGGGGGTGTTCAGGCTCTGGGGTGACTTTAGAGCCCCTTCCAGGGCCTAGAGGGGCTCCAGGAGAGCTGGGGAGGGACTGGGGACAAGGGATGGAGGGACAGGACAAGGGGAGGTGGCTTCATTGTGACAGAGGGCAGGGTTGGATGGGATATTGGGAAGGAATTCCTCCCTGTGAGGGTGGGGAGGCCCTGGCACAGGTTGCCCAGAGAAGCTGTGGCTGCTCCTGGATCACTGGAAGTGTCCAAGGCCAGGTTGGAGCAACCTGGGATAGTGGGAGGTGTCCCTGCCTGTGGCAGGGGGTGGGACTGGATGGGCTTTAAGGTCCCTTCCAACCCAAACCGTTCTGGGATTCTGTGATTCTAAATTCTATTTGGGAAAATGAAGGTCTGGTTAGACCCCCTTTCCTCTTCAAATGAGACCAATTTTTCTCTTTTTAATTAATCCTGACAAATCCTCTTGGCTTATTGCTGTACAGCTACAATGTTCTCTGTTATCAAAAACTGCTCCATATCTCACCGTGTGTTTTTGAGGAAGCTGTCACTGGGACCACACTACAGCAGGCATGGGGTCAGGGAGAAGGCAAAAGGAACTAATGAGTTCCAGATACAATCTAAGCCCCTCTAAATCAGACCTGTCATGATGGAAATTTGTTTTTCTGTCAGTTTTGTCTTGTTTATTTGTTTGTTATAACAACCATGTTTCCACTGAAAAAAGTTGTGTTTTAAATAAAAATAATTGTCTCTAATTAACTTTTCGTTGTCTGAATGTGACACTGAAAAAATTCAGGATTTGAAATGAATTTAAATTTATTTAAATGTATTATGTGTCTGTATCCTAAAATTAAATTATAAAATTGCTTACACATTTTCTTTGGCCACTAATGCAGTAGGTGACCTATTGATCATCTGTTCTTTGTCCCCCCTCCCTTTTTCTGTAAATTCTGTCTGCTCCAATCAAACAATGCAACTTCAACGCAGATGCCAAAGGGAAGAAGAGGCAGGATGAGGAAGGAATTGAAAAAATCGAAAGGGAGACATCTGAGTGGCTGAAGGAAACGATGGCAGACAACGAAAGGGCGAGGAAACTTCGGCGCCAGGAACGTGCCGGGGATGAAGGTCATGCCATGGACACCGGTGTGGAAAAAAAGGGCTGGTACAGGAAGGGTCAAGGCAGCAGCCAGGACAGAGGCCAAGGCAGCAGCCAAGGCCACTCCATGGATACTGATGATGGAAGCCACATATTTTTGGGAAAAGAGGGGCTCCGCAAAACACACATAAACGGAGGGATGGGGCCTGGGCAGTTTTCTGGAGCAGATCTAGATGGAGACTCAGTGACAAATGATGGCAGCATCTTTGGATTAAAAGGCTTAGGAGGCAAAGGTGGATTAAGGCCTGTGCACGGCAAGGACTCTGTGCCAGGCAGGGAAGGTCCTGGAGATGGAGCAGGAGGAGCAGGGGGACGGGATTCCGTGGCTGGCAGAGGCGAGGGTGTGCTGGGTGCTGGTCACATGGGCGTGGATGGTGGAGAAGGTTTGGGCTCTCAGTATGACAAGGATGGGAATTTAGGTGATCCCAGCTCCAGAGCTGGCTTTGGGGGTGTTGGGAGGTTTGGTGCCACTGATGGAAGTTCTGTGCCAGACGGGCTCGGTCCTGGTTCAGCCAGGGTGGGAGATGGTGTGGGGGATCTGTTCAGCAGGGCTGGCCCAGGGGCTGCAGCGTGGGGGAGTGCTGCAGGGGCTGCAGGAGGAATGGGGTCCCACCATGGCAAGGGTGGTGATCTGACTGTGGGTGACATGAACGGAGCAGGGATAAACAGACAGGGACAAACAGGGGCTCCCTATGGCAAGGACGGCTTGGCATCTCATGCCAGTGCTCAGTTGGGTCAGGGGGGCAGGTCTGGCTCGCTGCATGGCCCAGGTGGCCTTCCAAGTGGAGATGGGGCTCTACCTGGTGCAGGTGGCAGTTCTGTAGGAGAAATGGAGGCTTTCTATGGTCCAGATGGTCGGCCACTTGGAGCAGGGGCTGGTGGTGCTGGTGGTTCAGGTGCAGGGGGATTTGGGGCTCCCTATGGGAAGGATGGTGTCCCAGCTGGGGCTGGGGTTGGTGGTGCTGGTGTTGGAGGTGCTGGTGCAGGGGGATTTGGGGCTCCCTATGGAAAGGATGGCATCCCTGCTGGAGCTGGGGTTGGTGGGGCTGGTGCAGGGGGATTTGGGGCTCCCTATGGAAAGGATGGCATCCCTGCTGGAGCTGGGGTCAGTGGTGTAGCTGGTGCAGGGGGATTTGGGGCTCCCTA
>NW_020885067.1:22281-23736 GCF_003945725.1 Corapipo altera | reverse complement strand
GGATTTGGGGCTCCCTATGGAAAGGATGGTCTCCCAACTGGGGCTGGTGTTGGAGGTGCTGGTGCTACTGGTGCAGGGGGATTTGGGGCTCCTTATGGAAAGGATGGTCTCCCAGCTGGGACTGGGGCTGGTGGTACTGGTGGTGCTGGTGCAGAACCACTTGGGTATCCATATGGAAAAGATGGCATCCCTGCTGGACCAGGTGTTGGTGGAGCTGCAGGTGGTGGCTTTGGAGGTGTTGGATCTTTGTATGGAAAGGATGGTCTCCCAGTTGGAGCAGGTGTTGGTGCTGCTGCTGTAGCTGGGGCAGGGGGAGTTGGTTCTCCCTATGGAAAGGATGGTCTTCCAGCTGGAGCTGGTGTTGGTGCTGCTGGTGCTGCTGGTGCAGGGGGATTTGGGTATCCATATGGAAAAGATGGCCCTGCTGGTGCAGGCACTGGTGGAGCTGCAGGTGGTGGCTTTGGAAGTGTTGGGTCTCCTTATGGAATGGATGGTTTCCCAGCTGGAGCAGGTGCTGCTGGTGCAGGGGGAGGTGGGGCTCCCTATGGAAAGGATGGTCTCCCAGCTGGAGCAGGGGTTGGTGGGGCTGGTGCTGCTGGTGCGGGGGGATTTGGGGCTCCCTATGGAAAGGATGGTCTCCCAGCTGGAGCAGGGGTTGGTGCTGCTGGTGCTGCTGCTGCAGGGGGATTTGGGGCTCTCGCTGGTGTCCCTGGTGGGGCTGGTACTGGTGGTGCTGGTGTAGCTGGTGCAGGGGGAATTGGGGCTCCCTATGGAAAGGATGGTGTCCTGGCTGGACCAAGCATTGGTGGAGCTCCAGGTGGTAGTGTGGGAGGTGTTGGAGCTCCATATGGGATTGATGGTTTCCCAGCTGGAGCAGGTGCTGCTGGTGCAGGGGGAGTTGGATCTCCATATGGAAAGGATGGTCTCCCAGCTGGAGCTGGTGGTGCTGGTGGTGCTGGTGCAGGGGGAGTTGCAGCTCCCTTTGGAAAGGATGGTCTTCCAGTTGGAGCTGGTGTTGGTGGTGCTGGTGTTGGTGGTGCTGGTGTAGGGGCATTTGGGTCTCCCTATGGAAAGGATGGTCTTCCAGCTGGGGCTGGTGCTGGTGGTGCTGGTGGTGCTGGGGCAGGGGGAGTTGGTTCTCCCTATGGAATAGATGGTCTTCCAGCTGGGGCTGGTGGTGCTAGTGGGGTTGGTGTAGCTGGTGGAGGGGGGCTTGGGGCTCTCTATGGAAAGGATGGTGTCCTAGCTGGAGCAGGGGTTGGTGGTGCTGGTGGTGCAGGGGGAGTTGGGGCTCTCTGTGGAAAGGATGGTCTCGCAGCTGGGGCTGGTGTTGGTGGTGGTGCTGGTGCTGCAGGAGTCGTGTCTCCCTATGGGAAGGATGGTGTCCCAGCTGGGGCTGGTGGGGCTGGTGCTGCTGGTGCAGGGGGAGTTGGGTCTCCCTTTGGAAAGGATGGT
>NW_020885067.1:0-22271 GCF_003945725.1 Corapipo altera | reverse complement strand
TGTTGGTGGTGGTGCTGGTGGTGTTGGTGGTGTTGGTGGTGCTGGTGCAGGGGAAGTTGCAGCTCCCTTCGGAAAGGATGGTGTCCCAGCTGGGGCTGGTGTTGGTGGTGCTGGTGGTGCTGGAGGAGTTGTGTCTCCCTATGGAAAAGATGGTCTCCCAGCTGGGGCTGGTGTTGGTGGTGCTGGTGGTGCAGGGGTTGTGTCTCCCTATGGAATGGATGGTCTCCCAGCTGGAGCTGTGGCAGGAGCTGCTCCTTTTCCCTTTGGAGGTGAGGGAGTGATGGGATCCCAGCGTGGCAGGGATGGTGGGCTGGGCAGAGCTCCAGGATATCCAGGGGGAGCAGGAGGAGAGAACTTTTCCATGGAAGGGGGGGGTGTGGGTGGCTCTGCAGCATGGGGCACTGGGTCTCCCTACGGCAAGGACGTGGGATCAACTGGAGCCTGGGCTGGTGCAGGAGCTGGTGGGACATTGGGAGGGGATGGAAGGGATTCATTCCTTGGTAAAGGAGGTGTGGGAGGTGGTGGTGGACCAGGTGGTGAATATGGAAAGGGCGTTGCCAGTGATGCCAGAGGATCAGGGAACCAAGGTTCAGTTGGTGACAGAGGGTCACTGTCAGGTCAAGGAGATGTCTGGGGTGAGCGCAGAGATTTAGGACAGTTGGGCTCCCTTTATGGCAAAGATTCCGCCTTTGGAGGGGCAGGGAGCAAATCCTGGAACAGACCTGTTGATGGAAGCAGTTCAGGGGGTCTTGGTCAAGGTCCACCCAGTCATGACCAGATGTCAGCTCTTTCTGGTGGGCTTGCCCCAGCAAGCCAGAGAAACGAGGAACCTGACGTGGATGTTAAAGCAAAGGATCTCCCGACCAACACGGAAAGTACAGCCCAGAAGAGAAGGTCCTGCCTGGATGATCTCAAAGGTACGTGGTGGTGCAGTGGCTCGTCGGTGACTCCTGGGCTTTGCGTTTGGACACTTACATTCCTGATCCTGCGAAGAAATGGAATTTTATGGGTCAGACAAACAGAGCTCTGTGTAGAAATTTGGTTGTGATCCCTTCCTAATTCTCCCACTGATTTGCTGTTTTATCTTACACAACTTGCTCTGATCAAATTGCCTTCAATATTTAAATGATCTTTGCTTAAATGGTCTAAATCGGGTCTCATCTGTTCATTCAAACACACTTCACATCCACGTGGAACTGACCGATTCCCATAAAGTTTCAAGGAATATCATTGTGTTTCTTTGATATTGTTGTAATTTAAAACTTGTTGCTAATTTAAAACTTATTTTTTCTAACATCTAGTGCAAAGAACTGTGGTTTTCCAGGTTCTGGGAATAATTCTTTGCTTCTATTTGGTTCTATTTGACCAGGCCTAATGTAAAGTGCCTGCTTATACTGGATTATATAATGTAAAGAGCTCTTTTCTCTTGTAACATCAGAAATAATAAGGTGCAGATATAGTAAAAGGGGAGTAATGTGTTTGCAGCTGTTTGAGTAAGACCTGTGGCTCCACTAGCAAGATGATGATGTGAAAATTGTAAAAATGAGGAATTTCAAATGTATAACCAAAGGGGAATATTCACCTAATGGGATTGCTGACAAGTTAGGAACTATCAAGACAAACAAAATATAAATAAGAAAGTAAAACAAGATTGAAGTTCAAGGGGTGTTTATTAGAGAGGGGCTGAGGTTGTTAATGGAAAAGAACTTGGGAAGGGAAAGAGGAATATGGGGGTGGAGAACAATATTCCCAGGGCTGTTTTGGGGGAACGTGGTCAGGCAGCCCCGTGTCTGGTCAGTGCAGAGGAAGAGGATGATGAAGCAGGATATCCACACTCTGGAACAGCCTGTTTTTCCCCACTGGCTGTAGAGGGAGCCAAGACAATCAGCACAGACATAAACTGAACAGTGTGATTTGTGATGACTCCGTTGCTCAGGGGTTGATGGTGGGACTGTACCATGAACAGGCCAGGCTGGCACGTCCCTTCTGAGGGCACCCAGGTGGTCACAGCGTGGGGCACAAAAGCCCGTCATGGCCACAGGATACCTGTTCTAAAAAGCTCTCTTTTCTCTTCCCATGCACATCCATGTCCATGTTCTCCCCATTTTCCCCCCTGGCTGCTCAGTCCCCCGGTGTTACCTCAACAAGCAGCTGGCCACGGTCCGGGTGGTGAAGGGGGAACCAGCCGAGCTCTCCTGCACTGTCAGCAAGGATGACGTGACAGGAACCTGGTTTAAAGACGGGCTGAAGGTGGGTGTCCTTCCACTCGTTGTTTCCTTTGGTCAGCAAAATTCTGCTCTCTGCCTTCACTCCCTAAGTGCTGTGCCAAGGTGTCCTTCCCTCTGCCCTCTGCTGCAGCCGGAGCGTGGCCCTGGAAGGATTCACAGACTCACAGAATCCCAGGACAGTTTGGGTTGGAAGGGACCTCAAAGACCATCTTGTTCCCACCCCCTGCCAAGGACAGGGACTCCCACTAGCCCAGGCTGCTCCCAGCCCCATCCAACACTTACAGGGATGGGGCATCTGCTTCCTGATAGCAGGAAGATTTCCCCCCCCTTCCTGCTACCAGACATTCCCATTCTTGCTGACAACAGCCACCTTTGTGTTTTCCATTCTTTTTCAAGGATGGAGATGATGTGGTCACTTGCTTGCAATGCAGCCCTTCTTTTCCTGGGTGAATGAGAGAAAAATGCCAAAAGCAAGGGAAGAATCCTCAAAGGATCTTTCAGGCGGGGATATCGTGGAGAGTGTTCATTCAAATTAGTGCTTGAGGTCAAGCACAGACATCATACAGAATTATAGGGTTGTTTAGATTGGAAAAGACCTCTAAGACCATCAACTCCAACCTTGAACCCATCACCACCACCACATATCCATATCCTATAGATATATTCTATATCCTTTATTCTGTGTTCCTAAAGAACGCTGAAGAGTGATTCCAGCTGTGGGATCCAGATGATATTGTAGGACTTCTGAGGTGTCAGACTCAAGCACTGATCAAAAGTTTTGTCATTAAGAACAGAAAGAGAGAGCTTGGAGTTGAACTAACATTTTTTTAATTGATCTTGGAAAAAAAACAAGTCTTTGTGGGGAGTATGTTGATAATGCTTATCTCAGCTTCAGTTGGGATTGTTTTTTCCCCTTTTTTTCTCAAAGCATGGGTCTCTGTCCTTTACCTTGTAGTTGACAAGCATGCAAGGAGTCGTGTTTGAAAAGAAAGGTCTAGTCCACAAACTAATTATTAACAAAACCGAAGACATTCATGCTGGGAAATACAGGTTTGAAGGTGGAGATGTGAAAACTGAGGCTTCAATTTTTGTTGAAGGTGAGTCTGTTCAAACCACCAATGCAGGACATGAGCTTTGATGGGCCTTAAATGTAATATGTTTTATCAGAGACCAGTAGTTGGTTATGGAGATAACTTTGTTATAAGAATCCCAAGATAACTGAGAGATGGTTTTTGTACAGGTTGGTGCATTTTGTATTCACAAATTTAACTAGGGAGCCTTCCCACATAGATCCTGTTGGTAACTCAGAGATTTTGGGGTGCACAGAACACTTTATCAGAGCAGTTCTTCATTCTTTGTGTTTAGTGTGTTGCTAAAGAGAAACCTTCTCCAGTGGAAGGTTTTTGTGACACCACAAAACCTCGTGATAATTATCCTGTAGCAAAGTACAAGTTTGTGAATCCCCGAGCACAAAACCAGTGAAGGTCCAAGTGTTGTGAGATCCTCAGAGTTCCTGGCAGCGTCCCGAGGGGAGCCCTTCCCTCCAAGCCTTGTCCTCTCTGAATTGTGGGTTTTAATGACTTTTTGTATCGCCTGGTCAGACCCTCCACAGGTTGACAAAGTTCTCCTCAAGAACCTGAGCAGTGTCCCCACGGTGGCCAAGGCTGGGCAGGCGGTGAAGCTCAGAATCCCCTTCGAGGGCCGTCTGCCCGTCAGAGCCACGTGGCTCAAGGACAAGATGGAGCTGGCAGATGACACCAGGATCCGTATGGATAAAACAGACACCCACACCACGCTGTCCATCCCCAGCTGCAACAGGAGGGACTGTGGGGATTACAAGGTCAGGCTGAAGAACGACAGCGGGGTCCTGGAGATCAACTTAAAGCTCGTGGTCATAGGTAAGAACTCCATAAATCCGCTGCTGAGCTCAGGCAGGGAACCCATTGACACTGGTGACAATCTTATTTGGAGCTGCAGGGTGTTCCAAGAGGAACAAGGCTGTATTTTGCCACTAAATCAGGGTACAAGGAAAGATTGCTGACATGCTTCTTGCCCTTTAGTACAAGGTGGCACAAGTCTGGTTTGGTTTTTCCCAGCCTCAGCAGCTGAGTTTGGAAGGCTGGGAGACTGTGGGAGATGGGACTGTGCTCAACATGCAAATCTGAAACGGGGTCTCAAGACCAAATTCAGCCCTACCATCAATGTCTGGGCCCTCTTGGGAGACCAGAAATTACATTCTTCCTGCGTTATCAAGCTGACTTGGTGCACTGCTTATGGGAACAGGGAGAGCAAGGGCCTGGCTCCCCCTTTCCATCAAAGTTAGAAGAGTGGATATTTGGAAGAGGCAATTTCAGTGCCCAGCCCTCATTCTGCAGCTGTGCCATCAGGAACAGTCTCACAGCTGGTGAGCAAGAGCCAGTGTGTGCTCCAAACCCAGGAACACATCTGGGTCTGGAGCCAACTCATCATCCCTCTGTCCATCTTTCCAGACAAGCCACAGCCACCAGCAGGACCCATCAAAATCGTGGAGAGCTCTGCCAATGCCATCACCATCCAGTGGCAGCCCCCGAAGGACGACGGGGGCAAACCGGTGCAGAGGTACCTTGTGGAGAGGCAGCAGGCGGGCAAGAACGACTGGGAGACCTTGGGAGACACCCCCAGGAGCTGCACCACCTTCACCACCAACAAGGTGGAAGAAGACACGAGCTACTACTTCAGGGTGAGGGCCGTGAACGTGGAGGGGACGAGCGACGCGCTGGAGTCAGGCGAAGTGAAGGCGGCTGGCAAAGGTGAGGAGAACTCATAATTCACAGTTCAGGTTGGGAAGTCCATTGTCAAAGCCGACATCAGAGAACACTCACTGCATTTTGGGTGTTGCTACAGATCTAAACTCCAATGGTTGCTGTGAGGTCTTCACACAAACCTGTGGAGGCTGCACAGCAAGAGCAGCAGTTTGTTGTAGGCTCTGGTGGTGCTGAGGAGGAGTTGCCTTCTTGGCAATGCTCCATCCTGAATTGGAAAACCAGTCCCAGAGGGGAAATGCAAAACGCATCCCGATCAAAGGAAATTTTTCCCAGTGTGGCTACAAAGGGAACGTGTGAGGCCTTTTCTCAACTTCCTGGGCAAAGCAGTGTCTCCGTAGGTGCAGCATTTGTAGCATGACCACTCCATTCCCCTGGTTTCCAAACAACTGAATATATTCTTTGTCCTTCAATGAGTTCAAATACTAGAACAGGTTAGCCATGAGCACAAATGCAGTACTAGAGAGAGCAATGCTATATTCTGGTTCTTTCTACACTGATTATGTGTTTTGAAAGCTTTAGCAGAGGGTTAAAAAATCCATTCTGGTCCCAGTTTCTGTCACTAAAAGCAAGACTGATGCTGACTGTTCCTACCACGTAAGAAGGACACACTTCACTCCATTTGCTGACAGTGGAATTGTCAGTCCTGCTGACAGCAGGTCTTTTGTGAAATCAAAACTCAGGAACAAGGTCCATGCTGGATCCAGGTTTTCAAAGCACATCCATGGGAATACCTTGGGGAAAGTGGAAGAAGAAATGACACAGAACACTGTTTTATCTTGCAATAAAAATACATCTGCTAATAATGGAACCCTAATGTCTTTCCAGCTTCCCCTGGTGCCCCAGATCCCCCTGAGATCGTCAGTGCCAGCAGGGACACCATCACAATATCCTGGAAAGCACCTCGTAAAACTGGCACTTCCCAGATTGTGGGATACATCGTTCAGAAACGCAAGAAGGGCACCATGACCTGGCTGCCAGTCACCAGTGGGCCTGTGAAAGGTGGGTATCCCAAATCCTGGAACAGTCTGGAAGACTTGACAAGGCAAAAAGTTCAATTGGGTTCAGGAATGTCTTAGGATCTCACACCTTTTCACATTGGTGTTTTTCCTCTGCAATTCTTGAGCTTCTGACTCACCCCCTCACAGCCATTTTAGCCTGTCTGAAGTTTTATCTTCTATTTTTCACAGCTCTGGTGTGTTCTGGAGTTTTTTCTCAACTCCATTTTTCTCCCAGCTGAAATTTCCTGGCTGTGCCACAGCAAAACCAGCTCTTGGTTTAAACCCAGCTGAGCCTGGGGGCAGGATTATGGTCTTTTCTGCATTGTGTGGAGGCACCTGGAGAAAAGCACAGAGAAGCTCATGCTGCATCCTGGGACGTAGCTCCTCTGATGTCTCCAGTTTCTGGAATTAAAGCCTTCACTTCACATACAGAACTATTGTCCTTAGTCCTACAGACAGGACTTTATAAACGCAAGGAATAGAAAGAAACCCAAGTGATGTGTCTGAGCTCCAGAGTGTGCTTTGACTATAGCAGCATCTTCTATTAGGGGCAAGTTAGGACTTCTCAGGTATAGAAGGGTTTAGGATCATCCCCTGAGGAAAAGCAGGATGCGTCCTGTATCCCTAATTTAATAACTCTCAGCGGCACTGCTGAGGCTGCACCCTGAGTGCTGGGCGCAGTTCTGCACCACCTAATTCAAGAGAGACATGGAGGGGCTGGAGCGTGTCCTGGGAAGAGAATGGAGCTGGGAAAGGGGCTGGAGCAGCAGGAGAACTGAGGGAGCTGGGGAAGGGACTGGAGAACCCCTGAGGGAGCTGGAAAGGGTCTGGAGCAGCAGGAGAACTCAGGGAGCTGGGGGGAGTCGGGCTCTGCTCCCAGGGAACAAGGGACAGGAGGAGAGGGAACGGCCTCCAGCTGTGCCAGGGGAGGGTAGGTGGGACATCAGGAGGAATTTCTTCCTGGAAAAGGTGGTCAGGCCTTGGCAGGGGCTGCCCAGGGAGGTTTGGAGTCTCCACCCCTGGAGGTGTCCAAGGAAGGACTGGACATGGCCCTCAGTGCTCTGGGCTGGGGGACAAGGGGGGCATTGGGCACAGGGTGGACTCAATGATCTCAGAGGTCTTTTCCACCCTAATTGATTCTGTGATTCTGTGATTCAAGTGCTGTTTGATTTTGAATGAACACATCCCAGAAGTACACACGCACTTGGATAGGGAAGGGCAGGGGAGTCAATGACAGCATTTATAGCTCCTGAGAATGATTCAGTCCGTAATTCTACCCAGAGTGAGGTCCAGCATCATTGTCTCTCCTTTCCTGCTGGGGGGCAGCTCAGCCAAGCCAACACACTCCTTTCCTTCCTGCAGACAAGAAGCTGAAGGTGACCAACCTCAAGAAGGGTGTGCAGTACGAGTTCCGGGTGGCAGCTGTCAATGCTGCTGGCACAGGAGATGCCAGCGACCCCTCCCCGCCCATCTTTGCCCGGGACCCCACGAGTGAGTGCTCTGTCCTTCTGCTTCTGGGGTAGCTGAACACACACTGGGGGTGTCAGTGGAGAGCAGACCTTCTGAAATGCTCTGTAAAAGTGTGTGAAGACAAAGATCAAATAGCTGGGAAATATTTCAGGGTTGAGAATCAGCTCGAGGAAGGAGCAGAAGGATTTCCCGTGGGATGTCCAAGGGAAGGTGTGGCAGACTGTGGGGTTTGTGCAGTGTGAAGGACTCGAGATGGGCTGCAGGCCATGTTAGGGGTGTTGTGGGTTGTCCTGCAGGGCTGGCAGGAGCAAAGATCCACCTTTCAAGAACCGGGACGAGGCGTGGGCACAACAGCAGGGTGGATATCCAGTGCTCTTCAAGAACGCCGGGGAATCTCAGGAAGTGACTGAAAAGATGGAACAGAAATCCTAGAAAAAAATACTTTCAACAAAATTTCTCTCTCCAGAATCCCCGGGCCAAGTGCAGGAGCTCAGAGTGAGCAGCTGTGACAGCACCAGCGTCACCCTGACGTGGAACAGGCCCGAGGTCAAGGATGGGAATGAAGTGAAGGGCTACGAGGTGGAGATGAGGCCTTCCCACAGCTCCAGCTGGACCAAGTGCCTCACCCTCCCTGCAGAGGCCACCACGGGCACCATCAAGGGCCTGCAGCCCAAGGAGAAGTATTTTCTGCGTGTGAGGGCCCTCAACGACAGCGGCCCCGGGGAGGCCACGGAGCTCGAGGCCATCGCGGAGGCCGCGGCCCCGGCGGGTGAGTCGGGGGCTCCTTCCAGGGGGAACGGGAGCAGCCGGGGGTGATGGTTTGGTCCGGGCCTTCCTGACAACCAGCTCGAAACTGGGAAGGTGGCTATATCCTAGTATTCCATTCTATTTCTGTACATAAGCAGAAGTGTTACTACAAGAGGGACGGAAGATAGTCCGAGGTCAGAGCACTTCGCTGGGGTTGCAGAGGAGGGGCAGCCCCGCTGAGCTCCCAGGGTTTGCTCTGGTCCCTGGGAGAGGGTTACTTCATCCCAACGTGGGAGGGGAGGGCTGGTGGTGCAGTTCTGCTTCCCTAAGGGAAGTATGAAGATTCCTTTGCTAGCTGTGTACATCTACGTATATCGGTTTTTCCATTTGGGTTTTGGGGTGGTGGGGTTTTCTCTTTCTTATATGTAAATGGGTTTTTTTGCAATTGTATATAAGTTTAAATAGGTATATATATATATACTGCTTTAGCTCAGCTTATTTCTGGTCTTTTGTTTCCTTTTCCCCTCTTCCCTTCATGTAAGGGGGGGAATTTCGATGTGGATCTTTGGGGACTTGGTGGGGAGCCAGGTCCAGGCTGCACAGAGGGCTGTGGGACACGGGGATGAGCTTCCTTCCCATCCCAGACTGACAGGAGGATGATGAGCACTCCGTGTCTCCCCTGCACTCTGCTGTTACCTGGTCCCTTCACCAGGAAATTCTGAATATTGACCCGATGTCAGATGTGCAGAGCACAGCATTCGGCTCATGTTGGAGACTCATTAGGACAAAAGAACCCCCAAAACTCTCTCTTCTCTTTGGATTTATATTTTTATATTTATATTTGCAGAGCCTTACCACAGTCACCAAACAGAAACCCCACATTCCCTTATCCCTACCCACCTCTTTTAAGGGAAAATAGAGTTTTCAGTCTCTTTTCACACAGTCTTGTGGAACTAAGCATTTTATTTCATTCCCTTAAATCCCAATTTTTAGATTGGGTTTTGGATGCTTTATTTTACTTTTTAATTGCCTAGTTTGAAAGTTTTTTACCATTTCCACTTTTCCATCTTGATTTACAATCTGTAGCTCTGCTTTTTTTCCCTGCTGCTTGGGAATGTTGCAGAATTACAGAAGTAAGGGATAATTCTGTGAGGGATTCATCTTCCTTAACTTGGGGCCTAAGGGAAATTGTCTACTTTTGAGCTATGCCTGGAGACTCCTTTTATAATCAATCAGTAAATAGGTAAAATAAGTCCATCTGGGAAGCAGGTTTTTCAGTTTTGTAGTGGAAACACTAACTATAATTTAACACTATTATATTTGGCATTTAAAGAAAAATACTAAATACAATAGTATGTTATATTGGTTAAAAAAATACATACTTTGAATACTAAAATAATATTATTTGAAATAAACTCTGGCTGGTCTCCTGGGAGTTTTCTGTGCTCTGTATTGAATGTGTAATTTGTAAGTGTCCCTCGGAATTTCCTTGTCTCCAGACACCATTTAAACACCAAGGATCATCCCTGTGATGGGGTAAAGTGTGTAATAGGGCCAGTTTCTCCATGATTGAGACATCACACGAACACAGAGATTGCTGTGAATGTATTTTTATGTCACTTCCCCTCCTTTGCCCACAGCGACAAATAAATAGCAACGGAATTTGAAAGGTGTAAATGTCCAACTATTGAGTGTAATCCCCGTGTTTACCAGTTCCCCCCAGGTTACTGATCGACGACACGGTGAAAAACCTCCTGGTGGTGAGAGCAGGAAACCCCCTCCGGGTGAATATTCCCTTCGAGGTACGTGTTCCATGGATTGTGGAATTCCCTGCCTGTTCCTGTGCTGGGAGTCAGACATGAAAACTGAGCCACTGTTTTCTTGCCATGGAATTCAGTTTACGAGACACCGGGCAAATCCTTTGGCTGCCTGTGCTGGGGGTGCTTTCTGGGCGAGGAAAACAGCGGCAGAAATTCAGCTGTCGCTTGTTGGCATCGGTGTTTTACGAGGCTGTGGGCATTCATTAACCTCTGCAAACGAGGCCCAGAGCTGTCCATCCAACCTCAGCAACGCTGTCAGCATCTGCTGCTGCTCTGCCAGACTTTAAAAATCATTAATTTTTGTATTAGATATTTCTAGTTAACATTTATATTAAATATTATATTTATATATTATAATAGATTAAATAAATTTTACTAGTATATATAATTATATAGGAATAAATAGTATTATATAATATAAATATTAAATAAACAATATATATTATATTATATTATACTATATAGTGATATTATATATTAATTTTAATTAATACATTAATGTTATGTTATATATTAATTATTATATATTAAATATATAAATATAGTCTATATTATGTATTATATGTTATATATTAAAATATTTATATTGTATAATATTATATATCATATCTTTCTAATATATATTATATATTAAATTATATATAATTATATAATATTATATAATATAATACATATGTATGATATATCCTGACCTTTCTCCCAGTCTCTGAGACAACTGAGACCAAAGATGGCACAAGGGAAATAAAGGCTTTGAGGATGTTTTTTCTCTCCAAACCCAACAGATCTTCTTTCAAAAAGTAGAAAATATTAATTCCTGATGGCATCTGTTCTTGATGCAGAATACTTTGGCTGACATAGTTCTGAACACTTTGCTGCAAAAACATCTTTAAAGACACTGAGAAAGAAAACAGTTCCAAAGGAAGGTCAGAGCACATCAGGGCTCTTGGATCCATCTCGGGTCCGTATTCCTGGATGTGACTTTACTGTGTGGTACAAGAACATATTTGGGACGAGATAATGAAACCACAGATATACAGACAGGATCTGGAGGTGAAGCAGGTGGGCTGTGACTCGTGCTGTTCTTTCCAGGGCTCTCCTGAGCCAGCGGTGCTCTGGTTGAAGGATGGGCTCCCCCTTCCCGACCGGGCTGCCATAAAAACCCAGGATGGATCCACCCGGCTGCTGATCGGGACGGCCGAGCTCGGGGACAGCGGCTGCTACAGCGTGGAACTGCTCAACGGGCTGGGCAAGAGAGAGACCTTCAGCTTCCAGGTGCAAATCACAGGTAACTCCTGCCACCCGTGGGCACCAGGCACTCCCAGTGTCAGTCCAGGCTGGGGGGGAAGGGACTGGGAGCAGCCCCGAGGGGAAAGACCTGGGGTGTTGGTGGGGGAGAGGTTGGACATGACCCAGCCAAGAACCCCCCGTGCCCTGGACTGGTCCCACAGGGACTGTGGGCAGCAGGGCAGGGGGGATCCTGCCCCTCTGTCCCCTCAGGTGAGACCCCCCTGCAGAGCTGCCTCCAGCCCTGGGAACAACAGCACAAGGACGTGGAGCTGCTGGAGAGAGTCCAGAGGAGGCCACAGGGATGCTCCAAGGGCTGGAGCCCCTCTGCTCTGGAGCCAGGCTGGCAGAGCTGGGAATGTTCCCCTGGAGAAGAGAAGGTTCCAGAGAGACCTTGGAATCCCTTCTAGGGCCTAAAGGGGCTCCAGGAGAGCTGGAGAGGGACTGGGGACACGGGATAGAGGGACAGGACACAGGGAATGGCTTCACATTGACAGAGGGCAGGGATAGATGGGATATTGGGAAGGAATTCCTCCCTGTGAGGTTGTGGAGGCCCTGGCACAGGTTGCCCAGAGAAACTGTGGCTGCTTCATCCCTGGAAGTGTCCAAGGCCAGGTTGGAGCAACATGGGATAGCAGAAGGTGTCCCTGCCCATGGCAGGGTTGGAATGAGATGAGTTTTAAGGTCCCTCCAACCCAAACCATTCTGGGATTCCTTGATTTACTGGGAACAGGCAGCAGGCACCAGGCTGAGTTGGACAGGGTGAGCTGTGATGCAGTTTGGCTGTTCAGGCACAGGGAGAACTGCGGAACAACTTTCCTTGGGATTCAGTCTGGACACTTCATGATATCACTGGTCTGCAGGACAGAGCAATCCACTGGTTAAAACTGTACTTCCAGAGGGACTCTGCTGGAAAGGGCCGGCCCAAGTCCCAAACACAGACACTGCAAACCCCAGGAGCAGTTCCTGCTCTCTGGAAGAGCCTGAGGGGGGTCAGCACAGGCTGTGGGACACGGAGCCCCAGCTGGATGAGCTCTCAGAACTGTGTCCCTGGGAGGGGAAGCAGCTCAGCTCTGTCACCCTCCTCTCCTCCCTGCAATGCCAATGTTCTGCAGCAGCAGCTCAGTTCATGGCAAAAGTGTTTGTGTGGCTGGAGAAGGAATTGAATTTGCTCCTTCCAATGATCAGGATCTTTACTGAACCCCCATGGGATAGACTCCAAGTTTTTAGGGTTCTGCACTGTGCCACTGTCCCTACCCCTGTGACATTATTTGCCCTCCCCTCGCAGACATCCCACAGCCTCCTGGACCACTGAGGTTGGAAGAGAATGTGCCCAACACAGTGACAGTGACCTGGGAACCGTCAGCATCTGAGAAGTGGGAGAAGAACCTCTACTACACCGTCCTGAAACGGGAGTCCCAGAAGGGCGTGTGGCGCATGGTGGGGGACCTGCTCTACAACAACAAGTTCACGTTCACCAGCGTGATCCCAGGCAGGGATTATTACTTCAGGGTGGTGGCCAAGAACAGCCTGGGAGCCAGTGCTCCATCTGAAACCGTGCAGCCTTGGAGGATTCGAAAAGCAAAGGGTAAACCAGCTTTTACAGATATTTCTCTGTGTGTGTGGTCGTGCTTGGTTTCTTTTACGGTTTCTAACGCCCCATCCTGAAATGGGTCCCTCCTCCTAGGAATGTTTAGTTGCCCAGAACAGGAATGCCTAGAGGTACCCTGAGGAATTCCAGTTTTGTCCTTTCTGCAGGGACATTGTGCAGAGTCCCTTCACTGCCAGCCCTTATATTGTGGTAATCTGCCACAAAACGAATTCCTGGAAAAATGTATTAAGTGTGGCAGAAACCAAAGTTTGTGGCTCCAAAGTGAAATCCAGGGTCACGTGATAAGCAGCACAGGTTACAGTCTTTGGGTGCACGGGATCTCTGGGAATTGCAGTGTGGAATTCCAGGCTCTCAGCAGCTGAGTGTCCGACTGAAAACCAGCCCTGCAAACTTCCCTGCTGGGAGCTGGACCTGAGGGTGTGTTCGTGTGTCGCTGTTTGTTTTTTACAGCTGAGATCTGGGTCAGACCCCAGAGGTACAGGGGAGTCAACCAAAACCAGCACCCGAGGTTCCTCGTCCCGCTGAAGCCCCACGTGGTGGTGACAGGCAGTGAGTGTCACATGAGCTGTGCAGTGGGGGGCCACCCCCCCCCAAAAGTTACCTGGTACAAAGACAACAGAGACCTCTCCAACGATCCAAACTACTTCTGCACAAACGACTTTGGAGTCTGCTCCCTGGTCATCCTGGGGGTCACCAAGCAGGACGCAGGAGAATACATGGTGGAAGCCTCCAATGAAGTGGGTCGTGTCTCCAGCAGAGCCTTCCTCGCCATCAAAGGTAAAATCCACAGTGCTCTTCCTCCCCTGGGGGATGCCAAGGGGTGTTGTTGCTGCCCAGGGCCCCAGAAATGGTCCCGTGCAGCTCTACCTGCTGCCAAGTGCAGCTTTACTGAACTCCTGATTACCTTTTTAGTGATCAAAGTGGTGGAACAGAACTAGAAACTGAAAGGCAGATGTGAAAAAACCACTCAGTTTCTATGTGAGACAGAGGTTTGGGTTGGCTCTGATCAAATTTTTTAGAAAGAACAATCCCATTTTCCTTGGATAAGAGGTAATATCTTGGTTGGGTTTATCCCCAGTCCAGGAGCTGCAGAATAAAGATCCTGCAGATGTGCAAGTGGAGGGGGAGCAGTGAGGGAACATGGAAGGTTTGGTGACCAAAGGCAATGGGAGGGGAGGAAAGGGAGGGACATGTTGAGGGCCACTGGGATCATGATGGGAATGGAGGAGTAAGAATGGATAAACTTATGGATAAATATTGCTGGTGATTGTACCCAGTGAAATATCCTTTCTTTTAAGTCAAATATTTTCCTTTTAATGCAAAACCCATCGGTGGGATGACACGAGTGGAGAAATGGGTCACTTAAACCCCCAGATTTCCCAGATTTCACAGAATATTCCAAGTTGGAAGGGACCCACAGGCACCATCCCTGTCATCCTTTTGCAGACATTGGTCTTTTTTTTGCCCTGTAAGTTTTCAGCTCCCCCTTTCCAGGGAGACTTTTCAGGCTATTTATCATCTCCTTCATCACAACACTGAGCCACTTCTCTTTCTCTTATTTCCAGACTCCGCCCTGTAGCTTGACCCTGCTGAGAACATCCCTGCCCTGCTCTGTGGATGAGAAGGTTTCAGTGAGGACTGGTCCATCCTAAGCCTGTGCATTTATTTTCAGATGTTCACTGGAGCCCAAGGGGTTTATTTTTCACACCCAGTAATTGCATTTTGAACACGACGCTGCGTTTTAGTCAAAATCGGGGAAAATGTTTCAAGAGAATTGTATTTTTGTAATGATCATGGCTTTCCACTAGACCTTTAAAACACATATTAGAAGCTTTGGGAACACAGAAGATGAGAGGAAAAATATTTGGCCAAAATGAAACTTTCCATGGAGAGCACAGGCAGGAGAGACCATCCCAGCACACCCCTCACCTGCTGTCAGGCTGCAACAGGGACATTTCTGGCCACCAGAGATCTCTGGAGTTGGCCTTTCCCATGTGGTTTTCTAAGCCAAAACAACCCCTTTGGATTCCACTGGATTCTCAGCAGGTTTCCTAACTCTGGGAGCAGTTCTGCATGTCTTGCACTGCCAGTAGCAGCTCAGTATGTTGTTGTTCGTCACCTCTAAGTTAAAAAGAACGTCTGCCTGCTCATTTTGATCTGGGTGAGAGATGAACTCTCAGACCAGGCTGGCATGGAGGAGGTGGCACTCACAGTGCAAATGCCCTGCTGGGGAGGAGTGGAATTCCAATCTGCCCCCAGCTGTGGCAGCATGAGCAGAGCAGCCCCACGGCTGTGCCAGCCCTGAACTGCCACCCCAGTGTCACCTCTGCACCCTCGCTGCCCCTGGCTCGTGGCACTGCTGGGATCGTTCTGCCTGGTGCAAAAAGACCTTAAAAATCTTTCATGTCTGAGCAGAAATAAGAGGTACCAGCAGACACCTCCTGCCACGGCAGGGGGATTCCACCACTGAGGGGGGAGACTGGAAAGCAAAATGTTCTGGGGAGTGTAGGGAGGTGTCACAGCCTGAGCACCAAAGGTACTGCTGTGACAGCATCCAGGAGAGAACAGATCAGAGACTCCAATTCCCTGGATCCTCAGACAACCAAACCCTCCCGTGGGGCTGAAATGTTCCCTTTGATTACATTTTGTACAACATTGTACAGACAAACTGGAGATTATGAAATTAAACCATAATTCAGTAAAATCTACCACGAGTATGTGTTGCTTTTGGAGGGGGCAGCCCGGGCAGCTCCTGAATGCCAGCCCCTGTCTGCTGCAGTTTTCACACCTTGATTCAAAGAAATCAAACTCAACACCTTGATACTGTTAAGCCCTGTAATGTTGGGAATAACTCTTCCATAAACACTCCACTGAAACAAGGATTTCGTGAGCTTTTACTCCCTTTAACGTCTCAAGCCCCTCCTTGACAGTCAATCATTTTATTCTTACAACATTAATCTTTAGTTAAAGGTAACCTAGACTTCTTTTACTTAAACAATCTTTGAAATAGTTTCATATTTTATTGCTACGAGACCTCAACATCAATTTTTAGGTGAAGATAACTTAAACTTCCACTTAATCTTTGATTGATTTAGCTCTCCAGAGTGTATCTTCAAATCTTATCGCTAGAGGATTTATTGATTTACCTCTTTAGAGTGTAACAGTCTCCAAAACTAATCCAAGCTCCAGCTGCACAGGTTGCTGATCTCCTTAATTTTTACTCTCTATTTTTTTAGCAGGGTTTAGGTAAGGATTTCAAAGTTACAAAATTTAAGGACTTGTGGTGGGTTGACCTTGGGTGGAGGCCAGGTGCCCACCCAGCCGCTCTATCCCTCCCCTTCCCAGCCAGACAGGGGAGAGAGCGAGCTGGAAAAAGCAACTCGTGGTAGGGCAGTTAAACGCACACGCTAAAATTCCGTGTGGGGCTCCCAAAATCGAACACGGACAAAGATTCCTCCCAGACAGAAGGTGCCAGGACAGAAAGGCCCAGCTCCCCACGGAGTGCCCAGGGTGGCCCACAAACCGCACCTGACAGCCAAAAATGACAGGCTTTCACTCCTGGGAGAAAGGGGAGAAAGGGCCGGGGTTTCTTTTCGGAGCCCTGCGCTGAAACTGCCGGTCCCACTCCCAAAATTGAACACGGACGAAGGTTCCTCCCAGACAAAAGGTGCCCTCACAGAAAGCTCTTCCTGCCCATGGGTCTGGGGGTGAGCAGGGGGATACCGGGGGGTACCAGGGAGTACCGGGGGTCTGGGGGTGATCCCGGGGTGCCGGCAGGTCCTGGGGTCTGGGGGGGGGTGGGGGGGGGTGGTACCGGCATTTGGGGGGTACCGGGGGCTGTGGGTGATCCTGGGGTCGGTACCGGGGCTGATCCCGGGGGATACCGGAGGTCTGGGGGTGATCCCAGGGTCGGTACCGGGCGGTACCGGGGTTTAGGGGTGATCCGGGGGCGGTACCGGAGGTGGTACCGTGAGTCCAAGGGGTAGCAGGGATGGGGAGGTGGCCCCGGGGGCTGTGCCGGGGGCGATCCCGGGGATTTGGGGGCGATCCCGGGGATTTGGGGGCGATCCCGGGGGCGTTGCCGGGGATTTGGGGGCGATCCCGGGGATAGGGGGGCGATCCTGGGGGCGGTGCCGGGATTTGGGGGCGATCCCGGGGATATGGGGGCGATCCCGGGGGCGTTGCCGGGGATTTGGGGGCGATCCCGTGGGCGGTGCCGGGGCGGTCCCGGCGATCGGGGGGCCGGTCCCGAAGGAGCCCCCGGGGCAGCCCCTCGGTGCGGGGTCGGGGCCGGAGCCGCGGGCGGTGCCGGGGGCGGTCCCGGGGCGGAGCCGATCCCGATCCCGATCCCGGTGCCGGGGCAGCGGCGGAGCCGGGGCATGGCGGGCCTGGGCTCCCTGGAACCGGGCACCGGCCCCGGCCCCGTCCCGGCCACTCGCGTGGAGATCACCGTGTCCTGCAGGTACCGGGGGCACTGGGAGGCACTGGGAGGCACTGGAGTGCAGGCGTAGCTGGCGCTGGAGCGCGCTGGGATGCACCGGGAGGCACTGGGAGGCACTGGGAGGCAACGGCAGACGGCGTTGGAGGGTGCTGGCATTCCCTGGGATGCACTGGGAGGCACTGGGGTGCACTGGGAGGCACTGGGAGGCACTGGGGTGCATTGAGATGCAGCGGCAGGTGGCGTTGGAGGGTGCTGGGAGGCACTGGGATCCCCTGGGTGGCCCTGGGGAGCGGCAGCAGCCGGCGCTGGAGGGTGCTGGGATGCACCGGGAGGCGCTGAAATCCCCTGGGGTGCACCAGGAGGCACTGGGAGGCACTGGGATGCAGCGGCAGCCGGCGTTGGAGGGTGCTGGGAGGCAGTGGGAGGCACTGGGAAGCACTGGGGAGCGTCAGCAGCCGGCGTTGGAGGGTGCTGGGAGACACTGGGATCCCTTGGGAGGCACTGGGATCCCTTCGGAGGCACTGGGGTGCAGGCGTAGCCCGCGTTGGAGGGTGCTGGGAGGCACCGGGAGGCGCTGGGAGGCACTGGGGTGCACTGGGAGGCACTGGGAGCGGCGGGAGCCGGCTTTGGAGGGTGCTGGAAAGCGCTGGGATCCCCTGGGAAGCACTGGGAGGCACTGGGAGCGGGGACAGCCGGCGTTATAGGGCACTGGGGGACACTGGGAGGAATTGGGGAGCACTGGGGGCACTGGGCGGAGTGGGGAGCACTTGAGGGGCACTGGGGGCACTGGGAGGAGTGGGTGGCACTGGGAGGCACTGGAGACGCTGGGGGGCACTGGGAGGCACTGGAGAGTACTAGGAGGCAGTGGGGGGCACTGGGAGTACTGGGGGGCACTGGGCGAAGTGGGGGACACTGGGGGACACTGGGGGACACTGGGGGGCACTGGGGGCAGTGCCAAAACCAAGTGGCTGGGGGGTGACATGGGCCCGACCCCCCCAGAGGGGCTGAACCTCCTGACCCTCCCCAGTGCCCCCTGCACGCCCCACGCCCCCTCTCTGCATCCCAGGGCCCTGCGGGGGTGTCCTGGCACACGGCTGTGCCCCCCAACACATGGCAGCCCAACACGTGCCCCCCAAGGCCCAGCTGTGCCCCCCAACACCCCCTGTGCCCCTGGCGTGTGTGAGGGGCACACCCGGGCATGGACACACAGCCCCGGGCACAGCCCTGGGCACAGCCGGCTCACACTCACACTCACACTCACACTCACACTGACACACACTCAGATCACACTCACACTCACATTCACTCACACACACACAACACACGCACACCCTCCCACTCACACTCAGATCCACACTCACTCTCACACTCAGATCACACTCACACTTCCTCTCACTCTCACACTGATCACACTCATTCTCACACTCACACACACACTCAGATTGCACACACACACTCACACTCACACTCAGCTCACCCTCACACTGATCACACACCCACACTCAGATCACACAGTCACACAGTCATTCTAACTCACACTTACTCTCACACTAACACTCAGGTCACACTCACGCTCACACACTCATTCTAACTCACACTCTCATGCTCACACTTGCTCCCACTCACACAGATCACACACTCATTCTACCTCACACTCACACTCCAATCACACACACTCTCACAGCCTCACACTCAGCTCACACTCACACTCACACACTCACAATCCTATTATCTCCCTCAGATCACATTTAGACACACACTCAGCTCACACTCACACTCACTCTCACACTCCAATCACACGCACTCTCACACCGTCACACTCAGCTCACACACACTCTCACAGTCACACTCACTCTCACATCCTCACAATCCCATTATGTCCCTCAGATCACATTCAGACACACACTCAGCTCACACACACTCACACTCACACTCACTCTCACACTCTCACACTCACAGTCACACTCCCTCTCCCTCCCCCAGACAGCTCCTAGACCGGGACACCTTCTCCAAGTCGGACCCCCGTGAGTGGGGTGGGCGGGGGGGGCTCAGGGGGTGCTTTGGGTGTCCCTGGAGGGTGTTGGTGTCTCTGGGTGGTGGTTTAGGGGTCTCTGGGGGTGTGTTGGGGGTCTCTGGGGGTGTTGAGAGATCTCTGGGGGTTTTTTGGGGGTCCCTGGGGGTGTGTTGGGGGTCTCTGGGGGGTTCTAGGAGGTCTCTGGGGGTCCCTAGGGGGTTCTGGGGGGGTCTCTGGGGGTGTTGGTCTCTGGGGGTTCTGGGGGTGTCAGTGTCTCAGGGTGGGGGGTCTGTGGGGTGTTTGGGGGGATCCCTGGGGATGTTTTTTGGGTCCCTAAGGGTGTTCTGGGGTGGGTTTGGGTGTTTTGGGGTCCCTGGGGGTGTTTTGGGGTGTGTATTTTGGGGTGTTTGGGGTGTTTTGGGTCCCTCCAACCCCCGTTCCCTGCAGTGTGTGTGCTGTACACGCAGCGCCCGGGCAGCCACCAATGGCGGGAGGTGAGTGCCCTGATTGGTGGGAGGACAGCCAATCAGCACCTTGGGGGGCACTCAGACAACCAATCAGAGCATGAGGGGGCACTCAGCCAACCAATCAGCACCTCGGGTGCTGGCTGGCCAATCAATCACCAGCGTGTCGGGGCAGTGACCAATCAGCAGCCACCACACCAACCAGGCAGCCAATCAGCATGTGGGGTGCCTGCGGGCTGACCAATCAGCAGACAAAGTTCTGGCCAATCAGCATGTTGGGCACCAACCCACGGCCAATCAGAGCTCTGGGGTGCCAACCAATCAGCACATCAGGGTGTTGGCCAACCGACCAATCAGGTATTGGGGGGCTGGGCCAGGTGACCAATCGTCACATGGGGTTCTGGCCAATCAGAGCTCTGGGGTGCCAACCAATCAGCACGGCGGGGTGTTGGCCAAACGGCCAATCAGGTGTTGGGGTGCCAAACAGTTGGCCAATCGGCAGCAAGCAGTGTGTCCTGGGATGCGCAGAGCCGACCAATCAGCACTATGGGGTTCACACAGTTGACCAATCAGCATCCAGGGGCGCACAGAGAAGACCAATCAGCATCCTGGGGTGCAGGCAGGCAGCCAATCAGCGTCTCGGGGAGTTTTGGGGTGTGGGGCAGCCAATCAGCTACGGACCCACGTCCAATCAGCCAATCAGCGTTGGCGGCGCCGCCCCCGTAATTAGGCAGGTGTTAATTGCGGGGTGAGGAGCAGGGGGCGGGGCAGGGGGAGGGGCGGCCCTGCAGGCACAAAGCGGCACCTGTGGCCGCCCCTCCCCCCTGCCCCTGTCCCCGCGTGTCCCCCCCGCCCCCGCCCGCCCACCCCGCCCACAAGGCCCCGACCCCCGTGCGCGTGTCCCCATGTCCCCAACCCCCGTCCCCGTGTCCCCAACCCCCTGTGCACGTGTCCCTGTCTCTCCATGTCCCCGTGTCCCTGTCTCTCCATGTCCCCGTGTCCCTGTCCCCGTGTCCCCATATCCTCATGTCTCCATATCCCAATGTCCCTGTCCCCATGTCCCCAGCCCCACATCTCCATGTTCCTGGTCCCCATTCCCTTTTCTCTATGTCCCCATTCCCATGTCCCCATGTCCGCCTCTCCCCGTGTCCCTGTATCCTCATCCCCATGTCCCATATGAACATGTCTCCATGTCCCCAACCCCACATCTCCATGTCCCCCTCTCCCTGTGTCCCCATGTCCCTGTGTCCCCATGTCCCCATGTTCCTGGTCCCCATTCCCATGTCCCTGTGTCCCTGTGTCCTAATTCCTGTGTCCCACATGAATGTGTCCCCGTGGCCCCATCTCCGTGTCACAATGTCCCCGTGTGTCCATATCTCTGTGTCCCCGTGTCTCCATATCCTCATGTCCCCATGTCATCCTCACGTCCCCATGTCCCTGTGTCCCCATGTCCCTGTATTCCCATGTCCTCATGTCTCTGTGTCCCTGTGTCTCCACATCCCCTGTCCCCCCTCTGTCCCTGCTGTCCCCCCATGTCCCCTGTCCCACTCTGTCCCCCCGCTGTCCCCTTGTCCCCAGTTTGGCCGGACCGAGGTCATCGACAACTCCCTGAATCCCGATTTCCTGCGGAAGTTCGTGCTGGATTTCTGCTTCGAGGAGCGGCAGAACCTGCGCTTCGACCTGTGAGTGTCACCCCAGTGCCACCCCAGTGTCATCCCCAGTGCCCTTGGCAACCCCAGGCACCCCTGGGTCACCCCTGGGTCACCCCCAGGTCACTCCAGTGTCACCTCCAGTGCCTGTGGCACCCCTGGGCGCCCCTGGGTCACCCCATTGTCACCCCTGTGTCACCTCTTGTCCCAGGGTCACCCCCAGGGTCACCCAGGGTCACCCCCATGCCCCTGGCACCCCAGGGTGACCCCATTGTGACCTCTGTGTCACCCCTTGTCCCAGGGTCACCCCCCGGGTCACCCACAGGGTCACCCCCAGGGCCACCCCAGTGTCATCTCCAGTGCCCCTGACACTCCCAGGTCACCCCCAAGGTCACCCCCAGTGTCACCTGAGGGTCAACCCAGCACAGCCCCTGCAGTGTCCCATCCCTGTCCCCCCCCCTCCCCACATGTCCCCACATGTCCCCTGTGTCCCCCCCATCCCCACATGTCCCCTGTGTCCTCTGTGTCCCCACACGTCCCCTGTGTCCCCAGGTACGATGTGGACTCCAAGAGCCCCGACCTCTCCAAGCATGTGAGTGAAGGACCCGCCCCGACCCCCACCCCGGAACGGGACACCCCGGTGACCTCCGTGACCCCAGTGACCTCTGCTGACCCCCGGTGACCCTTGGTGACCCTGGTGACCCTGGTGACCCCCTGGTGTCCCCTGGTGTCCCCAATTC
>NW_020885066.1:366750-370147 GCF_003945725.1 Corapipo altera | reverse complement strand
GGTGGGCAGTGAATTGGGCTTATAGCCCAAGAGGGGCTTATTGGGCACCGCTGCGTGTCTGGAATGGCCTAAACCGCGATTCTTAAATCGCGCTTCGAGACACACTCTGCCAAATTCTAGACCATAACCCTAACCCTAACCCTAAACCAAACCATAACCCTTCCTAACCCTAACCCTAAACCTAAAACTCTTTTTTTTTAGGTTAGGGTAAGGGAACAGGGTTTGCGCACAGCTTGCAGTCTCTTTTTTAAGGTTAGGGTTAGGGAACAGGGTTTGCGCATATCTTGCAGTCTCTTTTTTAAGGTTAGGGTAAGGGAACAGGGTTTGTGCATAGCATGCAGTTACTGTGTGGACCAATCAGCGCTGACTCCGCCCAGTAGGCGGAGCCAGTGATGCGGACCAATTAGCGCATTGACTCCGCCCAGTGCATATTCATGATCGCTGCAGCCCGTCTCCTGCAGGAAGCAATTGATGGCACCCCGGGCGCCCTCCTGTGAGGGACTTAGGGGCACTAATTGGGCTTTAAGTGGTGCTGGGTGGGGTTGAAGTGGGCTAAAGTGGGGCTAGAGGTGGCTAAAATGGTGTTGGGTGCTGCTGGGAAGGTTTGAGGGTGGGTTGGAGGAGCTGGGATGGTTTTGGGGGTGCTGGGAGGGGTTTGATGGTTCTAAGGGGTGTGTCCCCTCTGCAGCTTCTCCAGCGCCCCCCTCGCCCCCCCCCCCCCAGGTCTGGGGGCGACCTTCAGGATTTGGGGGGCTTATGGTTACTGCCCTTTTCTTCTCGGATTTTCTGCCCTTGTACTCTCGCGTTTCCTGCCGTTTTCCCCCTCGATTTAAGGCCTTAAAATGGTGCCAAAGAAGGGGGTTTCCTCGATTTAAATCCCTCAAATAACGGAAAAGAAGGTTTGTCCCTCAATTCAAAGCCCTTTTCCCCCCTTCTGATGCACTGAGGAAGGACTGGGATGCACTGGGAGGGTCTGAGGGGACTGGGAAAAACTGGACTCAGATTTTAACAATATATTTATTTAATTCCAGAATTCCTCAGTTTTGAGGTTCTCCACCCCAAATGCCCCAATTTGGGGGGGACCTCCACCTCATTAGCAACCTCCATTAACGAGGCTGGGGAGGGAGGAGAGTACTGGGGGGAAAGGGGGCCTGGATCCCCCCTTCTTCCACTCCTCCCTTCCCCAAACCAATGTGGTTCAAACTCATTTCACAGAAATTTGTGGGTAATTTCATTGAAATCAGGAAAAACGGATATGGTGGGGAATCCCCCCATATGGAGGTGTGCCACCCCCATACTCAGGAGATCTCACCCCTATGACATCACTCGGTCATCGGGGGGGGGGACCGGCGGGACCCGCGGCGGCTCCTCAGGAGGAGGCGGAGCTGTGGGGGAGGGAGGGGTCAGCAAGATCCCCAAATCCCAGGGTTTGACACCAAAATACAGGGGTGTCACCTGAATGTCCTCAGGCAGGACTCCACGGTTTCAGGGATTGTGAAAATGGGGAGGGTAAATCAGCAGGATTTGAGGGTAAAGCAGTGGGATTTAGGGGGTAAAAGAGCAGGATTTGGGGTAAAAAAGCAGGATTTTGAGGCAAGTGGCAGGATTTTGGGATAAAGCAGCAGGCTATCATAGAATATGCTAAGTTGGAAGGGACCAACAAGGATCATCTAGTCCAATTCCTGGCCATGTTCAAGAGGAGAGACCCCAACAATCCCACCATGTCCCTGAGAGCATTGTCCAAACACTGCTTGCATTCTGTCAGCCTTGGGGCCGTGACTGCTGCCCTGGGGAGCCCCAGCCAACCTCTGGGGGAAGAACTTTTTCCCGATACCCAGCCTAAACCTCCCCTGGCACAGCTCCAGCCATTCCCTTGGGTCCTGTCACTGGTCACAAGAGTGAAGAGGTTAGTACCTGCCCTCATGAGGATGTTGAACAACCCAGTGAGGTCTGACCTCAGACTGAACAAAGCAAGTGCCCTCAGCTGCTCCTCATAAAGCTTCCCCTCTGGACCCTTCCTCATCCCTGTGGCCTCGTTTGGATGTTCTCCTTACCTCAGTGTCTTCTCTATATTTTGATGCCCAAAACTGTCCCCAGGACTCGAGGTGAGGCCTCCTCAGTACAGAGTAGAGCCGGACAATCCCCTCCCTTGACTGGCTGGTGATGCTTTGCCTGATGCTTCCCAGGTTGGCCCTCCTGGCTGCCAGGGCACTGCTGACTCAGGGTCAACTGGCCATCGACCAGGACCCCCAGGTCCCTTCCCGCAGCTGCTCTCAAGCCTCTCATTCCCCAGTCTATACACAAAGCCAGGGTTGCCCTGCCTCAGGTGCAGAATCCGGCACTTGCCCTTGTTAAACTTCACTCAGTTGGTGATTGCCCAACTCTCAGATTTGTTGAGATGTCTCTGCAGGGCCTCCCTGCCTTCGAGTGACTCGACAGCTCCTCCAGTTCAATGTTATCAGCAAACTTAAGTAGTGTCCCTTCCAGTTCTGCATCCAAGTCATAGATGATGATGATGTTGAAGAGTACAGGGCCCAGGATGGAGCCCTGTGGAACCCCACTAGTGACAGGTCACAATCTGATGTCACTCCAGTCACTGTCACCTTCTGTCCCCGACTCTTGAACCAATGGCTCCCCCACCACATAATGTGTTTATCCAGCTGTGGGCTGGACAGTTTGTCCAGAAGGATCCTGGGAGAGACTGTGTCATAAGCTTTACTGAAATCCAAAAGGATTACATCTCCTGTCTTTCCTAGATCAACCAAGTGGGTTATCCTGTCATAGAAGGAAATGAGGTTCAACAAGCAGGACTTTCCCCTCATGAAGCTATGCTGGCTGTGACCAATGCGGGGTAAAGCAATGGGATTTGGGGTACAAAAGCAGGATTTGGGGTAAAACAGAGGGATTTGGGATAAAACAGTGGGATTTTGGTGTTCCAGGAGTGATTTGGGGTATTTCCTCCCCACCAGCAGGAGGTTTTTGGACGCAGCAGGGTGCTAGGGGGGTGCTGGGGGTGGGGGTAGGGGTGCAGGGGTCCCACCTGGTCTCCGGGGGGCCCAGGGGGCAGCAGCCCCTGAGGCAGGTCATGCTCCAGGTTTCGGGCACTGGGGTCAGCCCCCCAGGCCAGGAGCAGCCGCACGAGGGGCTCCTGGCTGGCGGTTCCGGGCAGTGCTGCTGCCATGTGCAGGGGGGTGTTCCCATGGGCCTGGGGGACGTAAGAGGCTCAGGGCACCTCCAAATCACCCTCCAGCCCCCTGAGAGGTACCTCAGAGATCCTCAAGATCTGACACCTCCAGCCACCCCAGCCCCTCCAGAGATACCCCAAAGCCCCCCCGGCCCTTTTGATCCCCCTGAACCCCCCAAAACCCCGCTAAAGTCCCCTCTACCCCCCCCCCCC
>NW_020885066.1:363247-366650 GCF_003945725.1 Corapipo altera | reverse complement strand
CCCCCCCCCCCCCCCCGCCCCCCATAGACACCACCCCCCAGCCCCCAGTGCCTCTCTAAGCCCTGGGGGGACCCCAGAGCCCCCCATAGTGCCCCACATACACCTCTGATCACCCCCTTAGGCCCCCCCATAGAGCATCTCAGAGCTCCCTCCAAGCCCCCCAAACCTTCATATTGACCAGGCGTGGGGCTGCGCCAGGCTGGCGCAGCAGTAGGTGGGCCAGGGCCAGGTTGCTGGCCCGCACAGCCAGATGTAGGGCTGTCAGGCTGCTCTTGGTGTCCTGGGAGGGAGACAGGAGTTGAGGGGGTCCCACAGGGAGTCCCACCTCCCCTGCACCTTCCCCCTGACCCCCTCAGACCCCAGTGCCTGGGAGCTCGGGTCTACCCAGCTCATGGGGACCTTGAGGCAGGACACAGTGGTCTTTGGAGAGTGGCACAAGGGGCTGGGCATGCACCCAGGGGGTCTGAGGGATACCTGGGGTATCCTGGAGGTGTCCATACCTGGCTGCTGCTGTCTGCCCCCATTTGCAGCAGCAGTTCGACACAGCGGAGTCGGTCCTGGAGGGTGGGAGTGGGGGATCCCCCCACAGGGCCCCCCGAGGGGGTTGTCCCCCCCTGCAGTGACGCATTGTGGGCTAGGACAGCGCAGTGCAGGGGCGTCTGGCCTGAGGAGGGGAACGAAGTGGGTCAGGATGGGCCCTCCCCAAACAGAGCCCCCCTGGAACTGAAAATCCTGCCAGGGGCCCCCCAAAGCACAGACACACATCCCCAGATGCTCCTCCATCAACTAATTGGGACCCCCAAACTGGGGACCCCCAGCACCACAAAGAAGGTATGTCTCCACCATGAACCCCCCCTAAGAGATACCAAAAAAATGGAGATTCCCAGGGACCCCCTCAAAGCAGGGACCCCCAACTCCTCCACGCTGAGGTCCCCTCAAGTGGGACCCCTGCAAGACACTGAAATTGGGGACTCCTCAGATGTCCCAAATCAGTAACGCCTTAACCCCCCCCCAAATGGGGACCCTTCAACTGAAGCTCCCCTGGTCTCCCCCAAAGAAGGACTCCAGGACTTCCCAAGAATCCCCCTCACCCCAAACTCAGGGACCCAGCCCGAGCCCCTTCCCCACCCCGGACCCCCCCAGATTTACTGACCCTCAAAGTTTCTGGCCTCCATATTGACAGGGACCCCCGAGGACATCATGGCCTGGAAAGGCAGGGTAAGAGATTTGGGATCCCCCTGGACACTAAGGACCCCTTTGGGAGGGTTGTGGAGTCTGCCCTAGGGGTCTCGGGTCCCTCCTGGACACCTGGGACCCCTCTGGGCCAGTTTTGGTGGCTCCCGGACACATGGGACCCCTTTGGGGCGTTTTGAGGTCCCCAATAACAGGGCATCAGATGCCTGGGTCCCACTGAGGTGATTCTGGGGTTCCCCCATGGGGGTTTGGTGGTCCCAGACAGACACCTGGGCCCTCTCTAGGCCGTTTTTGGGGTCCCACAGAACACCTGAGTCCTTTAGGGACCTCTTTTCAGTTCTGCCCTGAGGGTTGGGGTCCCTCCTGGACACCTGACACCCCCCAGGGCAAGTGTTGCGGTCCCCCTGGGTCCCCTCTGGTTGCCCAGGACCTGCAGGGGTTGGGGTTCCACCTGGAGGATTTGAGGAAGCCCGAGGGGGGGTTGGGGTGGTACATGGAGGATTTGCGGTCTCACATGTAGGATTTGGGGTTTGGGGTTCTCACCTAGAGGATTTCATGGGGTTTGCAGTCTCACCTGAAGGATTTGGAGTTTGAGGTGTCACCTGAAGGACTTTGGGGCTCAGGGGAGGGAGGGTTGAGGGTCTCATCTGTAGGATTTGGGGGATTGGGTCTCACCTGGAGGATTTTGGGGAGCCCAGGGAGGGGTTTGGCATCTTAACTGGAGGATTTTGGGTTTGTGGTCTCACCTGGAGAATTTCAGGGTGCCCATAGGCTGCCGCCAGGTGCAGGGCTGTCCGACCTCTGTGGTCAGCAGCATCGGGATCAGCTCCCAAGACTAGCAGGTCCCGCACAATTCCTGGGGCCGCCGCTGCTGCCGCCACCAGCAGCGGGGTCTGGGAGGGCAGAAGGGGGTGTCATGGGGATCTGAGGGAGTCTGGGGGGAGATCAGGGGGTCTTGAGGGTAAAAGAGGTGTCTGTGGGGGTCTAGTGGAGGGAAAGGGAGGGTCAGTGGGGTCTGGGGGAATCAGGGGTGGTAGGGAGAGCCTGGCACCCCCAACCCCCAAATTATCACCCTGGTGCACTGTTACTGTTCTGCCCCCCTTATCACCCTCTTATCATCCCCTAAATAATTACCTGTTATTAACTGCCCCTTCATTAGCCCTTTAGTGGCCTCTAGTTACTCCATTATTAATTACCCCTTTTCCCCCCATCACTCACCCATCCCCCCATTATTAGGCTGTGACAGAACCCTGTGATTAATCACCCCAGAATTAACTACCCCACCCCCATAATTAATTACCCCCATAACCCTGGGATCACGACATTCTTGCCCTTTTACCCCCGCCACCCCCTTATTGCCCCACAAGGACTCACTTACTGCCCTCATAGCCCCCTTTTTTACCCCTTGTGCTGCCCCCTCACCTTTCCCAGGTGCTCCCGCATCTCAAGCCCTCCCAGATCCCGCAGAGCCTCGGCTGCAGCCCGGGCAGGCACACGCAGCCCCCCTGCACAGAGCACATGCAGCAGCCTGGGGGTGGAGGGGGGTTAGAGGGAACTCCTTTGACCCCCAGACACCCCCCAGGGATCTGTCACCCTGTGGCTCCTCTCAGCACTCCACAACTGCCCCAGTGGCTTCCCAGCACCCTTTTTGCCCCACTGACTGCACCACTGACAGCCCCATTGCCTCCCCATTATCCCCCCACTGGCCCACTGCTGCCCCCCTTGGCCCACCACTGAACTCCCTGTTGACCCTCCTATTTACCCCCCATTCACCCCACATTGACCCCTCATATTGACCCCACATTCACCCCGTTGCCTCCCCTTTGCTCTCCCATTCTCCTCCCCATGGGCCCCATTGACACTCCACTGATCCCCCCCGACTTCCCCATTTCCCCTCCCACTGGCTCCCCCAGTGACTCCCCCATTTGCTTCCCCCATTGACCCTTCCATTGCCCCCCTCGACCCAAATACCCTCCATGGATCTCGCCACTGCCCCCATTGAGCCCAGCCCATTGACCCCTCATGGAGAACCCCCATACCCCCCATGACCTCTGTACCCCCCACGGCCCCCATGGTTCCCCCTCACGTGTCCCCCTCCTCATCCTGCCACAGGAGCTCCCAGGGGTCTTGGCCCCACAGCGCAGCACGGGCGACCGCCAATTCCCGAGGGTCAAGATCAGGGTCTGAGGTCTCCCTCCCCATCGGGGGG
>NW_020885066.1:305404-363147 GCF_003945725.1 Corapipo altera | reverse complement strand
CCCCCCTCATTTCCCCCATTGACCCCCATTTATCCCATTGCCCCCCATTTAACTCCCAGTTGTACCCACCATTTCCCTCCCATTGCCCCCCCCTGACTTCCCTCTCACCTGAAAACCCTCCAGACCATGGGCCCCTTCCCCATGGGCCCCCACCAGGCCACTGGGGGTGGACACAGGGGAGACCCCACAAGGCTTGGGGGTCACTAGATGGGGTCTGGGCCAGGTGGCACCTAAGGGAAGACCAGGTGTGAGGGGAAGAGACATAGGGGAGGGTTCGGGGTTGATTGGGAAGGATTGGGGAGGGCAATGGGGGGACATGGGGAAGATTTAGGAGGCACAAGGGGGGATTGGGGGAGCAATGGAGGGGAATTGGGGGGCATGAGGGGGACAATTGGAGCCACAGAGGGGCACAGGAGGGGAGTGGGAGGGCAATGAATGGGATTTGAGGGACACCAGGAGGGTCAGAGGTCACTCACCATCCACGGGGCGTGGGGCGGGCACAGCCAAACCCTGGAGGGCAGAGGGACAGTGAGGGGGTCAGCGAGGAGAAGGAGAGGAGGGTGTCCCAGAGGGGAATGTCACCTGGAGGAGGGGGCGTGACTCACCGAGGGTCTCGCCCCTTCCCCGCTCTGCTGCTGCCGCAGCTCCTTCAGCAGTTGCTTTACCGTCTGGGGGGGAGTTGCGCGGGGGGGGCCTGAGAGGGGGCAAGGAGGGATTTGGGGGGTTACCGGAGTGCCTGGGAGACCCTTAAAACTCCTCAGATCTCTCCTGAACCCCTGAGACCCCGCCAAACTCCCAGGACCGCTCCAGACCCCTGGGTACCCCCCAGACCTCCGGGGGTCCCCCCCCAAACTCCTGAGACACTCCCCCAAAACCCCCTACGCCACCCGAACTCCCGGCCACCCCATCGCCCCGCATTTGAGGAGTCCCGGGACTCCTCAAACCCACAGTGCCCCCGCGGCGAGGCGGGAATGCCCCTGTCGTGAAGTCACGGGGATTCCCACTGCGTCACCGCCCGCCCCCGCTGGCCCCGCCGCCGCGGGATCCCCCTCACCCCCACCGGGAGAATCCGGCGGAGGGGACACGGGAATTCCCCCGCCACCCCCATCTCCGCTTAAAGGGCGTGTGTGTGTGTGTGTGTGTGTGTGTCTGTGTGTGTCTGTGTGTCTGTGTGTGTGTCTGTGTCTGTGTGTGTGTGTGTGTCTGTGTGTGTGTGTGTGTGTGTCTGTCTGTCTGTCTGTCTGCCTGTGGCTGTGCACATGTGTCCCTCCCGGTCTCTTAAAGAGGCAGCATTCCCCTCCTCGATTTTTAAAGGGCCAGTGTTCCCTAAAAGTAGCTCTTAAAGGGCCAGTGTCCCGTAAAGGAGGGTCTTAAAGGGCCAGAGTCCCCTTCCAGGTGCCTTAAAGGGCCAGCACCCCCTCTCAGAGCTCTTAAAGGGCCCGCGCCCTCCCCGCCTTACCTCTCTGAGGCCGCATCCCGCGGGGTCCCGGAGGCAAATGGGGCCAGGGCGGGCGCGGGGACCGTTTTGGGGGGGCGAGGGGGAGGCCCCGCCCCGGAGGGAAACGCCACCAAAACGCCAGCAGTGTCACTGTTGCGACACGGGGGGGGGGGGGGGGGGGGGGGGGGGCCCGGGGGGCCCCGGGGGCCCCAATGGGGGGGGGGCCGAGGGCAACTGGGTGGGGGCGGGAGGGGGATCCCAGGAAGGTACCTAGGCTGTTCCCATGTGACGTCATCGGCACCGATTGGGGGCGACAACGCCGGAGGGTTCCCCAGGGTCCCCCTCTGCCCCCCAATCATTTTTCAGCGGGTCTCTGCGTCATTTGTGGGGACTCTGACCAATCTGGAGGGGGGGCTCTGTCCCCCCAACCCCAGCAGACCACGAGACCCACCAAGACCATGAAGACCTCCAAGACCAAATAAAGGCTGGTGCCTTTATTTGGGGGGAGGATGTCACACTCCGGGGGGAATGGAGGGGGTTTCCCCAGGACTCCGAGTTGGGGGGGGCGTTACTGCTCCCTCTGTGCCCCACTTTTGTGGGGCGTGTCTCCCCACACTCCCCAGTCTAAGGGCAACTTAATGGAGTGCAGTGGAGATTCAATGAGACAAACAGCAAGAAAAAAATAGGGAGAGTGAGCCTGATTAAAGTAGACATGGAAGGAAACTTGAAAATGCAAAAAGGAGCAAGACAGTCAAGAGAGAATTAAAAAGAGCAAGTTACAGTAGCAGTGCGTATATGTAAGCAAAATCATAAAGCCAAGAGATTAATAGAGGAAAGGAGACAGCAAACTAGATAAAGTAGATAGAAAACTCAAATCTTTGAAGCTAAGAGAGAAATGAATTAAAAAATATCAACAGCAAACTAAGATAAAGGCAGACAAACTAAAAAAAAAAAAAAAAAAAAACCAAAAAAACCCCCAAACAAAAACAAAACAAAACAAAAAAAACCCAACCAAACAAAAACCAAACCACCTTAAACCCCCACATGACAGGACATCTTCAGAAATTTTGCTTGTGAAAGTGAAAATGTAAATGTGCACCTACTGATTTGCATGTGTGTCTTCTTAGCAATCAAATGTCAGCCCAGAAAACAGATGAATGTGAAGAGTATGTGCCTCAGTCTTCAAAGGGTAATCTCTGATCTGCCTTCAAACACAGTACTTCTGAATTTGGTGGTCTTAAACACAACATGGAGTAGTACGATTGTCCAGATTTCTCATTATTGCAGTTTATTATTTGTGATCCTACTTCACTACTGAAAGAAAACTATGGGACTGAGTCCATGTTACCCTGAAAGCCCACAGGACATGTCACCAATGTTTGTGCCTCTAATTATCTAGCTGGCCATTGTGGGTCAGACAAATACGGTAGAAAATAAAAATCAATTGTGCACACAAAGTCGACATTATTGATTAATAGGAATAAAAAGGCCTTGATCTTCAGAGAATATTTCCATGATTGAATGATTAATGATTACTGTGACATTTGACCCTAAACTAAGAAAACATAATATAGTCATTAAGACTTTTGGGGGAACGTTTTGCAGTGAACCTGCTTGTTATTTGACTGCGATACCGTTTTGAATGAGGCAACGCTTCCCAGAACATGGTGTGCAGACCATTAAATGTTCGCCTTAACATTTAGCTTTTACAGATCAAGTAAACCTCCAGCCGCGGTAGTTCAGTCTCACTGAATACTCAGGGTTTTCAAACGTATCTTCTTCAGCATCCTAGCAGGAGCTGGGAGGGTGTGGGGGTGTCAGTGGACCACTTCAGCAGACTTAGATGATTTTTTACCAATAACAGAAAAATGTTTAGAAACATACTTTAAGTACTCCATAGAAGAGACATATGTTTAGAATCCTGGAAATGGCTGGCTGTAGACTGCTAGTTTGCCAAAATGATTAAGTACTTCCAGGCAAGCTGTCATTTAACTATGAAATCGGACATGACCTATTGACTGATCCTCAGCACCAAAATTAAAATATAATGATTAGCTTTTTAGAGTGCTCAGCAGAGGAAGTTTATTCACCCTTCGCAGGACATTTGAAACAGGAATACACTTTTGTAGAGCACTGACGAGAATCACCTAAAAGAACATTATAGTCCTATATACTTCTTAACTCATATTGGTCCTAGCAGTGGAGTTACACATTAATAGCAGGCTGTGTCCTTGGCTGTTGCACTGCTAATGCCGCCTCCAGAACAATTTACTCAGATGGATGGAAGATGGCAGTGGTTGTAACTTTTTATTGGACGTCGCAGATGTTTAATTTTACACATTTTTGTAAAGAAAGGTACGTTTTATTTTTAATTTTATTTTAAATTTTCTTCTCTTTAAAAAATGTCTAACTTGCCTATTTGTATACTGATTTGCAAGAGTATTTTCATGTTTAGAAGGCTGCCTTTACATGAAGTTCCCTCTATAGTCATCAGTATTGCAACCGTAAGACTCCAACTTCTTTCTGATTTCTTAACACTTATTTTACAGGGTGAAAATTAATCCCATTTGAACAGGAAACGCTATGTTAAACCACCTTTTTCCTAAAAAATACTGAAAAAAAGATACTATTCTCCTTTTCAGTATAACTGAAATGTATTGAATTGTGCTGTACACACAATGAAAAGGTAAATCTACAGATGTACTGCTTATCCCCAGACATAATGCTGGTAAAGAATTTTTGTATAAATCATTTCTTTTTCAAAGAATTGTAGCCAAAAATAGTAACTCTTGACACTTAGGCCCTTATTCACTATTTTAAATGCAGGCATCATAGATCAGAGGAAACAAGACCGATTATGGTAATTCTATTTATTTATCATAAACATCCACAAACAAAGAGCAAATGTCTGTCTGCACAAAATTATATGCTTAAATATATTTTTTGAATTAATAAAGAAATTTTAGTGAGATGCTTTATTCCCTCTGGAGTTCCTTTGTATAACCAATTTCCACTGTGAAACATTGGAACGTTACCATTGGACATTACCATAACATCAGCTGTGATGTGGCACTTGGAACATCTGAAAAAGGTGTTCCAAGGACACTTAGGATACTTCATAAGTGTCCTAAGTATAACATACTGCTCTTACATTTTTATCATATGATGGTTCAAATGGATCACTAATGCTCTTAAAATCTTGCTACAAGTCGAGGGACCTCAGTTTCCACTGGTCTGATGCAGTCTGAGGGTGCTTAATACCTCATAGGGATATGCTTATCAGGGTATCTTTTAAAGATAAAGTAGACACAGGCAGATGATGCAGTTCTCTATCTTGTAGATGAGAGAAAATAATACCCAGATTATCAGTGAGCAGTTGTTCATGTTGCTATGGTTACCATGTAAGCTATGATAGTTTTGCCCAGTGTTGCTTTTTTTTGTAATGCATTAAGGAAGGAATGCAGATTTTATAAAGTTTTATACTTTTTTTCTCTCATACATTTTAGTGTTAAGATGGCAGAATAACCATGGGAGACTGGAATTTCCTCGGAGGCATTTTAGAGGAGGTCCACATCCATTCTACTATTATTGGAAAGATTTGGCTAACGATCCTCTTCATATTTCGAATGCTTGTCCTTGGAGTGGCAACCGAGGATGTTTGGAACGATGAGCAGTCAGAATTTATATGCAATACCGAGCAACCTGGTTGCAGAAATGTGTGCTATGATGAGGCCTTTCCCATCTCTCTCATAAGATACTGGGTCTTGCAAGTCATATTTGTGTCTTCCCCTTCCTTGGTGTATATGGGTCATGCCTTATACAGACTAAGAGTCTTGGAAAAAGAGAGGCAAAAAAAGAAAGCTCAGGTAAAGGTGGAACTTGAAAGCACCAAATTAGAAATGACTGAAGATCGTAAAAGGCTGGAGAGAGAACTCCGGCAGTTGGATCAAAGAAAGCTAAATAAAGCACCCCTGAGAGGCTCTTTGCTCTGCACTTACGTGATACATATTTTCACACGGTCTGCAGTGGAAGTCGGTTTTATGATTGGGCAGTATCTTCTTTATGGCTTTCATCTAGATCCCCTTTATAAATGTCAGAGAGATCCGTGTCCAAACACAGTTGACTGCTTTGTATCTAGACCAACAGAAAAGACAGTCTTTATATTATTCATGCAATCAATAGCGACTGTATCATTGCTTTTAAATATCCTGGAAATTATCCACTTAGGATTCCGAAAAATTAAAATGGGACTCTGTGAGCAGAATAAAAACAAGGACGACTCTGACAATTTCCACATAAACATGTCTAAGAAATACTCTGTGATACCGCAATCTTCTTTCGGAATACCCACCACCCCTCAGAAAACTCTTCCTTGTGCACTTAGCAGTTATACCTTTTTAACGGAAAAGCAAACCGACACTACTGTCTACCCGGTTCTAATTTCTCCTTCTCTGTTTCAGTCTGTGCAAAATAATCATACAGAAAGCAGCAGTAATTACACCCATTGCAATCAGGAGAATAAATTGCCAAAGAAGAGGCCAACTACAAATGCCTTAGACAATCAGACTCAAAATACCAGCATGAATAATAACGAGGGTTTTCTTGACGAGCTTGGGACTGAAGCGCATGATGCACAAAAAGAGGCCAAAAAGAAACATTTCCTTGTTGTTACTCAGAATGCAGATATGGCTTCAAACATGTGTTTGAGAAGCTTTACTGACATACCATCTCAAACTTCACTGCAACCCAATACAACTTTTCCTTGTACCAGTTATAGGCAACAGCACAGAATTGGTTCATCTTGTAACTGCTCAGCAACGGTTGAGAGCGCAGGAGCTTTGACAAATTCTCTTCCAAAAAACAGCAACAGAAGACAAAGCAGTTTCAGTGCAAACAACACCCAAACTCCTTACAATACTGACGTAAAAAATTTTAGCCAACCAGACACTCCAGACTCTACAGAGGAGGTGAGCTCAGAATCTACACAAAGTAGAAACTGGAATAGTCCTAAGCTTTACTCTCTGTCCAGGCAACTGTCACTGTCGAGTAATGCCAGCAGCAGGCGTGCCCCTACTGATCTTCAAATATAGTGGGAGTTAAGCCATCAATGCTGGAATAATTACTGAACAAGGAGACATAAGCAAGACCTGTGTGTAAGAGTAGCTAAATCATTCAACTTTAACCAGCTTTTTCACATAGATAGAAAAGTTGTGTAACCCTTTGAATAGTAGCTAAGTAACTTTTAAACAGTCCCTTTACTTCCTTTGTAATGAAAATGTAGCATAGACCTCAGTGTATAAACTTCTACACTCCTTCCAGCTAAAAAGGAAAACATACTCCCTCTAAGTCTACATGTTAGGAGAAGTCTGGCATAAAATCACAGCTGATAATACTGTTTAAACTGAATAAAAGTAGGAGAAAAAATTTAGAGTCTAACAATATCTTTTACAAAGACCAGTAAATGAAATTAGGCTAAAGATGGCACTGGCGCTCTCAGAAGAACTTTTTGGTAAACTTGTTTCCACTTACTCTGAGAATTCAGACTTTTGATAGCTGTCTGAAAGCAGAATGTCAAACATATCCCACTCTTCAAACTGTGTTAAATACAAAAAGAACAAAACATTTGATATACTGATCACTAATTCTTTGACTCCATGGTACACTTTCTTTTTCAGTATATCACCACTGACTTCCTCAGCAGAAAAATCAATTTCTTTTACTATTAGAGTTCAATACACTATTACATTTTTAAAGCATCATGAATTGCAAACAAGCTGTGAGCTTTAATTCTGACATTTTGCATAACACTAAAAAGATAGCAATTTTTTTTTTAAATCAGAAAACAAGTTACTGAAATTTATTAATCAGAAATTTTGAATTTCACAAACCAGAAGGCTTACTATGGAAAATAGAAAAAAAAAAAAAAAAGAGAGGGAAAAAAAAGTAAATACAGTAGTACATTCCTGCTTTCAGTTACAATGTCAAAAGACATATAAAAGGTTTATCAAATTGTAAAACTACTCCCTTTCTGTTGTCTATCCCTCAAATTCTGACAAACTTTTAAATCAAACAAAGCTTGTACTTGTTTAGAAGGAGCATTTTTGTTTATGCTTCTTATGGGGGTAGTAAGAGATTAAGGATATTCATTCACTTGCTGCTCCGGTCCATACAGTATAATGGAAGTTCCAAGAAATACCTTGAAATAATAAAGGAGGCAAAGACGAACAAAATACTATGTTACATTTGTAATAGAGCTTTCTATGTATGAAATACATTTACTTGAGTCGCACAGCACTGACAGGCTGTAAATACTTGGTGAGATGGTCACAGCTGAGATGCATTAGTGTATACATGTGGGTTTTTTACTAGTGGATGGGATTTACTGTACCTGTACTGGAAAAATATTTTATGAGATGTTTCATCATGATGTTACAGCATAATTAAATCCTTTAAGGTGCAAAGTTATTGTGCTTACCAGATAGCCATGCTTCAGAGTGGCTGAAAAGCTGTACAATACTAGAAAAAAAGGAACCTGAAAACCTAAAAAGCTCTTTTGGCCCTCTCCACATACGAAACACACATTAGTACTATTACAACTATTCACTCTAAATTTCTCTCCGCGGGTATCCTTTTCACCTCATATCGTTCTGTGTGCGTACATAAATACAGCCCTACATAATTCTGTTTACACTGTAAAATTTAACGTTGTGTAATATACTGAAATGCACATAAATGTATAGCCGGATTTAGGCCGGTTAATACTGATACTGTGGCTTTAACTCTTGCATTTCTTGATGCATAAGATTCTGCAGGTGATAACTGCTAATGCTTGTTTTGCATTTAATGTCTCTGTAATAAAAAGCTTAGTATTTAATGCACTCCGGTCCCACTGCCAAATAATAACAAGTTAGCATTTAGATGATTACATATGGGATATGACATTTGCATTTCTGTTGTTCAAGATGAGTTACAAAAGAATTTGTTTTTCTGCTGCTGAGAGCAGAATTTTATTAACTTTTTTTGTCTGGACAAGGGTCAAATATTTCATTTCATCACAGCACCTTGCCAACAGAAAAGTGTAACTTAATTCCAGTGAAAACTGAAGACAATGCAGAAGAGCACATAGTAGAAGTATGAAAAGACCCTAACATCACGGGTGCAAGATCATTTGGTTGTTTTTGTTTTTTTTTTTTAACTTCTATAATAAACAGATTTTACTTGTCAGTAGATACCAGAGACTTTCACAAAAATAAACAGGTATAACTACTTCTGTGTTTTTTTAAACAGGCTAAGGCAAATTACTTTCCTTATGATGCAAAGATTTCACCACATATCACTCTTTGGAGCCCCTCGAGTGGGCAGCTATGCAGTTGCTGCTTGCTGCAACTTCTCCCTCCTGTGATTGTCCCGCTCTGCTCTGCCCTGAGGAGGCTTCACCTTCAATATTGTGGCAGTTTTGGCCACTGCAATACAAGAAAGATATTAAGCCATTAGCGAGTGTCCAAAGGAGGGCAACAAAGATGGTTAAGGGCCTTGAGGGGAAGCCGTGTGAGGAGCAGCTGAGGGCACTTGGTCTATTCAACTTGGAGGAGACTGAGGGGAGACTTCATTGCAGTTACAACTTCCTTGTGTGAGGAAGAGGAGGGGCAGACACCGATCTCTGCTCTCTGGGGACCAGGGACAGGACCCCAGGGAATGGCCTGAAGTTGTGTCAGGGTACGGTTAGGTTGGATGTCAGGAAAAGGTTCTTTCCCCAGAGGGTGCCTGGGCACTGGCTCCCCAGGGCAGTGCTCATGGCACCAAGGCTGCCAGAGCTCAAGGAGTGTTTGCATGGTACTCTCAGGCACACGGTGTGACTCTTGGGGATGCTCCTGTGAAGAGCCAACAGTTGGAATCGATGATCCTTGTAGGTCCCTTCAAACTCAAAATACTCCGTGATCCCGTGATTTCAGCGCGCTGCAGTTACCCCTCGAGTCCCGGCAGGACAGCTCAGCGTTCCGGCCGAAAGCCGCTGCACGCCCCGCCGCTCGGAGAGACAGCGCTCTCAGAGCCCTCAGAGCCCGGCTAGGGGCGAGGCCCGAGGGCGGTGCCGCCGCCCCGTCGCTCCGGTAACGGCGGGGAAGCGCTGGCGCTGTTAAAGCGCAGGGCGCAGGCGCGCGGCGGGGTGGGTGCGGTGCGGGGTAGATGGCGCACTACAAGGTAGGAGGCAGTGCCGGTGCGGGTGCGGTGTTGCCCCGCTTCCCGCTCGGAGCGGCGGGACCGACACCGGCTCGGCCCTTCGTGCCGCTTCCGCGGCGGAAAGCGGGGCCGGCCCGGGCCAACGAGCCGCCTCGGCAGCCGAGGCAGGGCGCGCCGCCGATCTGACCGTGTGGGCGTCCTCTCTCAGGCCGCGGACTCCAAGCGGGAGCAGTTCCGCCAGTACTTGGAGAAGTCGGGGGTGCTGGATGTGCTCACCAAGGGTAAGTCTCCTGCCCGTGAGGGGCCAGCGGGCAGCTCTTGCGGCTCTGCCGGCCCGACCCGGCCCGGCCGTGTTGTGGCGGCCCGTCGGGCGGCCCGGCCGGCTCCCGCCTCGCCGTCCGCCTCTTGCTCTCAGTCGGCGAGGGGGCGGCAGCAGAACTTTCCTGGAAAAAATCTTGGTGCGGCGTGGCCTGGAAATGGAGTCCGGGCGGCGGCGGAGGGCCGCGGGCCTCTGGAAACGCGCCCTGGGAGTTACAAAGCGTTAATTCCTGTGGGGGTCGATTGTTAGAGGTGCGTGTGGGACACAAGGCTGTTCCCCTCTCCGCACGGGTGTGTCGGAGATCTCTCTTACTCTCGGCCAAAGTGCTTCTTTCGATACGTGCTTTTGGTTAATTTCTTGGGGGCTGTTATTCTGCCAGAGCTCTACAGAGAAAGTAAATGCTTGAGACAGTATAACAGCAAGCGTTATTTTAAACCCCACTTTAATTCTTTAAGACCCTTTCTTGAGTAGAGCTTAGTGCTTTTTCTAAAATGAATGAAAGTTATGTTTTGGAGAGTGACTATCTGTATCAAAATGGGGAAAATGATGATGCTAAACTTGACACATATGACTTGGCATCTTTGAAATCCTTTTGAAGTCTTTTTGAGAACCTTCCAATAGTATGTGGCAAAAATCTGTTTCCATTTCTGATTGAAAATATGCTGTTTAAAGAGGGAGCAGCAGATCTAGGATGTCGAGCGAATAAGTGCTGCATTAAGACTCTTGGCCTGGTGTGTGAGTACCATTTGATTTTTCTATTGCAATACCATCCAATGCAATGGCAAAATAATGCAATGGCAAAACAAGCCTTCCAAGCGCTGAGGCATCCTAATTTTGTTTTTAACTTGGGAGGTGCCTAGCTTAAAACCAGTTTGACTGTGTAGTTTGAATATCTGGAACTGGTACATTGCCCCTGTAGGGAGTGGGGAATGGTTATGTTTGGGAACTTTCTGAGTATTCGGGTGACTGAGTTCTCCATGTATATGGCTACTTTTATTTAAGCTGTCAGGGTATTGCTGCTCGTATCTGACTTCTGTGGCCCTTAGGGGCTCCATCCATAAAAATTATCAGTGTCACCTACTCTGACAGTAGCCATTTAGTTTTGTAACTGTAGATGTTTGATGGAGGTTTGCTTTTATGCTGAAAGTTACAGAACTGCTGATGTCCTGTGGTTCAAAGAAGTGGAAATAATGATACATGAAGAGAATCTCAAAATAGTTAGAATTTCAGTCTTGCTGATGAAAGCTAATACTAGTGTTGCATGTGGAATGTGTAAAAATTGTCCAGGCCATTTTGTCTTCTGTGCTAGACTAGCCAAAGACTGGGATTAGGGATCAAGAAAACTTATATTTAGCTGTTACTAGGTGGAATGCTCTGTCTACTCCTGTACAGCAGACCTGTTGTTTATGTCAAAGTTTACAGGTGAAAATCATGTTAAATGGAAAAATGTGCTATAAATGTGTTATGCTTTCTGACTGTTGGTATGTGTTTCAAAAACTTAAGAGTTGCGTGAACTTGCAATTGATGAATATTTTCTGTTTGCAGTGTTGGTAGCCTTATATGAAGAGCCAGAGAAACCAAATAGTGCACTGGAGTATCCTTTTTCTCTGCTGTGTCTCGTTTGTAGAGACCTTATGTGAAATAGCAGTACTGCTTCTGATTCATAGGTGAACTGGAGAGGCTCATTTAGAAGCCTTGCCTTGAGAACATGGTTTTTATCGATGCATTTTGGCTAATAATTGCCTTCTTACAAGCTGAGGGAGAGTCTGACAGGATGCAAGAGAACTGGGCTATCAGTATGCCAACAATTAAAAAGCTAAGTTATAGGCCATTACAGAGTTGTAGACCTACAGTTGTAGACCTGCAGCATTTGAGTACCTGCCATGTCTGTGGCTTCTGAAGTTTGCTTCTTCACATTTCCTTTTTTTGTTTGATTTGGGTTTTTTTTAATAAGAAGAACTTGTACTGATGTCTTGGTTTTGGTTGTGTTTGTTTTTTTAAAGGAATATAGCTATGAGTTTAAAAACCTCTCTTATTTTTTTAACTTCCTTCTATAGGATGAAAAGCACTGTAGTAATCTCAGTGGTGTACTGTGATTTTGGTCATGTGTACTGCAGTGCTAACTTCAACGTAAGTGTTAAAACTAAAATGTGGTTATACTGTATAACTGAAGAAATACTTAACATCTAAATATCAGCTTTCTGAAGCATCATCTGGGAGCTTCAGCTCCTGAGAATCCAGAATTAGAGGCACTTCGCTTGGAACTGGCAGAGATGAAAGAAAAATATGAAGCTGTGCTGGAAGAAAATAAAACCCTGAAAAGCAAGGTAAAAGTCTACTTGGTGTTACTCTGTAGTTCCATATCATACAACAAAGAATACTTTAATACTTAGAATACAGCTGACTTTCTTCTGTTAGAGTAACTGATAAATATTGCATTGTTTAGCCTCGTGGCTGAGAAATGCTGATGGAATTCATTGTAGTTAAGGCTTATTTTTTTTTAAATGGGACACTTCTTTTAGAATATAACATATAATATTACAAAACTTGGGATTTTATTTATTTTGGGAAAGTCTGGGTTATCAAGTCTAATATGCCCTCATTCAATCCTGTCTGGATGTGTTTGTCTGATATTATGTAGCTCATGCTTCCATGAGAGTTTTGAAAAACTCAGGTAATGTATCCATTATAAAGGCTTTCAAAAGGCAAACAGAAAGAGGAATATTCTATATTACTTTGTGTCACTTGGCACAGAGGCACACCCTTGCACGTGTCAGGATGTCACCAGTGGAGGCTATTAGACCCACAGGGAACAATAATTTATGCTTTTTACCTAAAATGGCCCTGGTATTTCTCCATCTGCAACAGCAGTGAGTCTGAAGTGCTGCTAAAGGCAGGACCATTCTTTAATGGGTTTGTAGGCTGGCTGAAAGAGCTCAGAGGTGTGAACAGCTTCCTAAAAACACTGAAGAAAGAAACTTTTGAGGTGCTTAATACTCCAGTAGCTTATGTGCCACTACAGGTTTACGTGCATTTATTGGAAATGGATGGTGGCTGTTATATGTGAATATAACAGAGCTTTTTACTAGGAGGCAGCCACCCACTTCAGTTCTGGGAGAAGGGATTCTTGGGCATTACCCCTTTGTATTTCTTAGCTGGAGTGCCCTCTTGCTGTTCTAATAATTCTCCTCGTCTTCTGTTGCCCGCAGCGAGTCCTCACAGCTACATTTGTTATTTCTTCCTAGGAAATATGGCAAACAGCAGAATTTTAGGGGGAGTAGTAATAGACCAGCAGTTCACTTGGTGCAGCAGACTTAAAAATGCAACCGATAGTAAGACAGGCAGATGAGAGCAGAGTAATCTGAGTCTTTGTTTAAAGAACTCTTTTAAAGAAGTTAAGACTTGTTCCAGGAAAGTAAGCCTTTCTGTAATCATGGGTTCATTTGTGCTTTCACGTTATTCATCTTTCAAATGATAACTCTTACTTTACATATTTTCCAGTATTAGTGTGGGTTTCTTTTCCCCTTTCTTCTGCTGTGTAATGCCCATCATTCTGACATCCTGTAGAACTTCACACAGAATGCAGAGAGAACACTACTGTTTAGCTTTCTTTCAGCAATCCTCTAGCATAAAATATATGCCATTATCAGTGGGTTTATTGAGAACTTCTGTTGCAATCATCTGAAGATCTGTCTTTTTCCTTACGTTTATTGCTCATGATGTCAGGTATTTGTATGTGTGTTGAAGGCAGGGACAGGAAGTCAATAGTTAGGCCTTAGGTAGAAAAGAAAACTGACTTTTGATTGTGTACTAGCCATCTGCTGTAGTAAAATCTACAAGAATGAAAAAATGCTATTTTAGCAGTTTTTGTTAGCAGCAGAGTGATTGCTGCAGTTTAATGTTGCTATGAGGAAAGAACACATGTATTTTAATTTATTTCTTATGTACCTTTTTTATTTTTAAGTCACTCTGCAATTTGTAAATTGAGTAAACCAAACCAGCATATCTCAGAGAGATGGTCCTAATTCTATAACATTTTTCTAATTCTATAACATTTTTTGAAGCTTGAGCTTTTCTTTAATGTCACTGGGGTCAAGTGAACACCATATCTTTCCTTGGAAGTACTTACAAGTAAAGGTCATATTTAAGTGCATAGTTGCCCAAGCTATGCTCTCCAGAAAGCATAATGGAAGCTAGAATGACTACAGGAAATGTTAGCTTGGATACTGTTGCAATGAGAATAACTGACTGTTTCGTTTAATCATGTTTTAGTGAAACCATAGCTTATAGGTCATCATTATCAACTGCTGTTTAAGATGTGAAGTACTTAATGAGTCCTAGAACAAGAAGCAGTGAAAAATTAAAGGCAAGATCTATGTGCTTTTAGACAGCCCCCTTGTTATGGCTGCATGGTTATACAGTGTGACAAATGGATGTTTTGAGAGAAGGGTTACTTTGTTTCCTCACTTGAAAATGGACTTGAATGAAGATGAGTGAGTTAAAGTGCCCAAAGTAAATGGAGCAAGTCCAGACCAAACATTTTCCTGCATTTCTTAATGTAGAGTGTTATATGAAATGTTGCAACTAACTGAATTCCTTTCTTTAAATCCACAGCTGTCTCAGTATGAACCACCTCAAGATGAGAAGCATGGTGAATAACAGTAATTTTTCCTTTAATGGCTTGACTAAATAAAGGGCTTCCTGAGAACTCTGGTCTTTATTTTGTATGTGTGTGTGTGAACTCTGCATTGTCTACTTTGTTACTTCATCGTCTTAAAGAAAGAAAGTGCAGTATCATGAGCATACAGCTGCAGCAGCAACTGATGAGTTAAGCATACTGGCCAACCTTCTTTCTGTGTTTAAGAAAAGATGACAGTTATGATGAACTTTTAGATAACTGTGCCTGCTAGCTTTGTGTAATTTTCACATCGTGGTTGATGGTCCTGTTTGAACTGCTGATCTCTTTTGGTTTTCTTTTAACTGAAGGGGGCGACGTGGCACAGATGGACTAACTGTAAACTAAAGCAGGACCTTCAAGTTACATTCTGTGTTGCCACTCAGCACTGACGTTAGGCTTCTACTGAAGCTGACAGGGTAAGTGTCTACTCAGAGGCACAAAAGAGCAAGTATAGTTAAGTGATGGACATAGCACAATGCTGAAGATGCAGATTTGTATGAGGTGTACCTATTTCCATGCAGTTTGTGTCTCTGATCCCGTGTCAGCAACTGGGCCTTGGAGAGTTGATCCAGAACTGTCCACCTGGACAGTTCTGAACAGAATAAAAAATTCTTAGTTGTAATTAAAGTCCTGTGCAATTACGGTGGCACGTGTAAGAGTGTAGTGGGGAGAGTTCTGCTTTCTTATTTATCTAACAGTGAAAAGAAAACTTAGGCAGGGTAGAAAATCCAAGTAGGGTGGGGTGTGTGACTTGTGATTTCTAATTTTGCCTATGCTCTGTCTCCCATTTTCCTGAATTGGCTTCATGACTGCTCTGAAATGCAAAATAGACCTTTATTAAAAAAAAAGAGAGATACATTTTTAAATAGCTGCATTTGTTTTCTATCCTAAAATTAGGTACTTTAAAGGCAGCTGATGACAGGAAAAATAAAGGAAAGGGGAAATGAAGTTGTCTTATATATTAGATTTACTGGCTGTTAGTTTAACTTCCTTATTTTTAGGATAGGTTTTGCAGATTGTCTTGCAGGTGTGGTAGGATGGATCAGACAGAATTTTTAAGTCAATCTAATCAAGGCCTAATGAAATAATAATTGCTTACTTACTAGTGTATCTAATGTTGATCTAAACAGGCCAGAAGAGAGGTAAATGAGGGGAAAATACTGTGTTAAGTCTGTAAAGCATTAATTAGAAAAAACCTACCCTGAACCAACAAATCAAAAAAAAAAAAAAAAGGCAGGAAAAAATGCTCCTACCTCTGGAATGAAGGAGAGAGAAAGCTCACTTGTAAGATAGAACATATCCCTAGCATTAAGTTGCACCATGTGCAAATAGGGAGAGGATAATGCAATAGGAAATGCAGAGCTGAACATGTTCTCTGAGTAATGGGACTGGCATGTCTTGCTAAAGAAGCAGCAAGATGGGTAAAGGTGTTAGTCAAGCCCATAAACTGGGCATGAAGGACTCCCGAGTCGAGATGTTGGGTGCCAGGGCAGTACTGCAGACTTACATTTTCCATAACTGTATTTGCTCCCCTCTGAAAAGCAGTTTGGTTCCTGTGAGCCTTAATTTAGGATCGTAACGAGATAACAATAACAAGTTTGATAAAACTTCAATTGAGCTGCCTGCCTGTACTGGGCTGCCAGTAGAAAATGGAATGACTCTTTAATTGAAGAACCTTGCTAAAATTAATGACTGTTTAACGAAGAACCTTGCTTTACAAGGTAACGTTTCCTTAGAGAGGGTGGCCTCCGCCCCCCCCCGCTGAGGGCTGCTTTTGCGCCTTAAGAGAAGCGGAACCTGCAGGCTGTCTCCACAGCAGGTACAGGGCACGGGGGTGCCTCGCGTGGCTCCCCCGAGACTGCGGCGAGTCCCTCCTGCCTGGTGCCTCCCCCCCGCCCCGCTCTGCCCGGGCCGTGCTCGCCCGGTGCCCTCGCCCCGCCTCTCCTGCTCACGTGCGGCAGCGCCGTCAGGTGACTCGGGTCGTCTGACCGGGGCCGTCCCACCTCGCCGCCTCTCCTGGGCCAATCGGTGGCGCGGGGCTTTGACAGCGGCCAATCCGTGCCGGGCTGGGCCGTGTCGGGCTGGGCCGGGCGAACGGGAGGAAGCTCCGGGCCGGGCGCTGGCGGGCAGCGGGCTCGGGGCGGACATGGCGCTGCAGTTCGGCGGGGCGGGCGCGCCGGGCGCGGCTGAGGAACCGACGTTGGTGGGGGGCAGCTTCGGCGCCGCGGACTCGTTCCCCAAGGACTTCGGCTACGGAGAGGAGGAGGAGGAGGCGGAGCTGGAGGGAGGCCCAGGGCCCGGTGGGCCCGGCGGCGGCGCGGGCGGACCCGGCGGCGGCGCGGGCGGGGCGGACTCCAAGCCGCGGATCCTGCTTATGGGGCTGCGGCGCAGCGGGAAATCCTCCATCCAGAAGGTGAGGGGCCGCCGGCGGCTCCCCGCCTCCCTGCCCGGCGCCGAGTTGTATCTCTCATTTGCTGTGCTGCTGTTCGGGCCGTTCCTAGTTTTTATTGTGGGCCCATGTGGCGAAGTTGAAGCGACGGGAGCCTCCTGCCTAAAGACGTTTACTTTCCAGAACGGACTCTGATCGTCTGCGCTAGAGAGGAAGGTTCTGTAGCATAAGTTGTAACCTTTGCATTTCTTCACTTTTAACGCTTCAAAAGTAAAAAAGTGAAGATGCTAGTGTGACATTTATCGTGAGGTGTTTTCTTACAGCTGTGAAAGCACCGTGAGCGGTACAGGTGTGCAGTGTTCAGCGTGCTTCCACTTGGAAGACTTGAGCTTTGTTATGCCTTTTGATGCTTTGAAAGAGACTTCTGCTTTTGTATGAGCAGGACAGCCTCTGGTTCTCTTTAGTAGGCTAGGCCGAGCAAACGAGAGTCAAGGAGGAAATGCCTTAGGAGGAGTTTCAGTGCCTTAGGTTTGTTGGTAGCTTTGTGAAGTCACTAGTGTTTCTTAATAAAAATAAGACAAAACTGGCTATTTTCATTTGCCACATAGCTCAGTAGAAGTGTAGTGCTAAGAATTATCCTTGTTCCTCAGTGCAAATTTTATGTTCGTGGTCCCAACTGTGAAGTTTTCAGTGGTATTTTTATGGGAAGATGTTACTCGTGAAATGCGTGGTTCTCAAGCTCGAGGCTTAGGGACCTCAAACTTGCTTCAAATGCAAGTGTGAAAACCTATAGAGATTTCTGTAAAGGTTTTGTGGAAGGAATCCTTTTTTTGGACATTGCAGTATAGCAGGGATGAAATCTGCTTCTTTTTGCCATCTTATGCAGACTGCTTGGTAATCCATATACTGCAGTAAGCCGATGAGTTCTAAACTGACTTCAGACTGGATCTGTTAGTGAGAAATTCTGAAATACAGTGGCAGACCAGGCTGTCATTGCTTTTTAGTCTTGTCAGTTATTCCCCATTATTTAGGTCGAATGATCCCACTGTATGTGCAAATGCAGTGATTTCACTAAAAGTCTTTTTCTAAGTCTTTAAGTTGTGTGAACGGCACTGGTTGTAGACTCTCACTAGTGATCTTATCGTATTATCCACTGTTGAAAAACCCCCCAAAAGCTAGAGGGAAGCAGCAACTCCAAATTGCAGATAGATTTTAAGACTTTACAGGTCTCTTTATAGATGTAACTTTTGGACTTTTTTGTGGCCAATGTTGATAGTCCTCAGTTCTCTGAGGACCTATTCAAAGGTGAGGAATAGTGTGATGCTGAGTAGGCAATAAGAAGACATAGGATTTATCTTTTGCCCACTGGTTACCGATCTGGCTTAGGAATTAAATAGAAACTGTGATTCTGATACCTAGGAGTTCATTGTGATGCCGCCTGAGCAAACTAACTGTGGCAATAATTTGAGACATTCTTGTAATATCAAGAAATTTCTCGTCAACAGTGTTCCTGGTCTTAGATCTGTCTAGTTCAAAAATGTCCATGACCAGACCCAACCCTTCTGTCTGGGAACTAGTTGTTGATCACCTTGCCAGAGAACAGGGATATGCAAGATAAACACTGTATCATGGAAAGTATTGGCTTTGTGATTGTCTGGAAATTTCTGTGGAAAACATGAATTATTAAACCATTCCAGCCTTCCACTGAGAGCAATATTAATAGGACACCTCTCGCAAAAGAAAAAATTATGGTCCTGTGGAGGAACTTTTTCTTTTTCCTTTGGACAATTGGATTTTCCATACTGGTATAACCTTTGAATACTCAGTAGCAAATTGAGGGTAATAGATTTTGGGAATGTGACGATTGCTTTGGTTCATAAAACAAACTTTTGTGCAGACTTGCATAGCTGGACTTACTGTACTGTCCCTCTGTAATAGGAACTTGGAAAGAGTTCAGATGGGGGACACCAATCTGATGAAATGTACTGCTTTGGGAAGAAGAGGAAATGGAAATGATGGCATTGCTTCCCAGAGACTTATCAGCTTTAAACTGAATTTACTAATTCTGTCCCACTTCTGTGGGAGATGCTGAGTTCCAAAAGAAATTTTGATTTCAGAAAGTTTTAAAACTATGCTGCAAACCCTTAAGAATGCAGTACAGCCACTGTGTATCTAGAACTGTTCTTACTTTTCCATACAAATGTTCTGCTGTTTAAAACCCCATTAAGGTCATGGCCTCCTAAGCGTTTCCTTAGGCTTAAAAATCTAGGTGACATATTACTTTGAACCTCACTAAACAGTCCATTAACTATACTGGGTGTAGAGTTCTTTGTCTTTCAGGTTTTTCTGACAGTTTGTTGCACCAGGTCTCTAATGGATGACTTCTGTAACTGTATGAAACATCTGATAAAACCAGAATTACCAAGTGCTGTATAGGAAATATCTTTCTTTTGGAGTCCTAGTATTTGACCACATTATGTTTGGAATAACTTTCATATTACATAGTTGAGTTGCTTTAGCACAGTGTTCACTGTTGACACTGACTGCTTTTGTTACAGGCTGCTTTGCTGTGGAGTTACATGCTAGTTCTGTTTGTACAGGGAAGGGCTAAAATCCCAGTGGGGCTTTTTGAGTTCTAGCAATGAGTATGTTTTTCACCCTGCAGCTAAAGTGTTTACCAAGTAGTGTGAAATCTTTCCTAGTTTCTTTAGGGAAGTTTCACAGAAGTTCCACCTGACCATGAGGAAGAACTTCTTTTCTGTGCAGGTTTCTGAGAACAGGCTGCCCAGTGAGGTTGTGGAATCTCCCTCACTGGAGTTACTCAAGAACCGTCTGGACGCAATCCTGTGCAATGTGCTCTGGGATGACCCTGCTTGAAAAGGGAGGTTGGACCAGATCAACCCACTGTGTTCCCTTCCAACCTTACCCATTCTGTGACTCTCTAATTAAAAGGAGAGGGTCAACAAACTTAACTCAGTTGTTAATAGATGGCACATTACCTAGCTATTCAGGTCTCTAAAACCGAGATGATATTTTTGTACACTTCTATTGTCGTTTAGGAACCATCTGATTATGTTGTGTTATAACACTTGACACCAGACTAAAAGTGAAGCTTCCTTTAGGAATTTCTAAGATTAGAAAGGAAAGGTTCTTAAAAGCTTGCAGTTGCTTAATTAACACATTTGCTTCATACCATTTGAGAATATAACAGAATTGGAACATACTGTGTTAGACTTGCAAGGAAGAAAGAGTAACTGGGATGTCTGTGTCTTTCACCATTGGACTTGTGAAAATGTTTAACTGTACTCAGTTGCTTGGTTTGGGTTGGGGGTAGGTCATTTCCTTAGCTGATGCAGGAACCTGTCTATTTACCAAAAGGAAGCTGTATGCTTTAGAAGGGATAAACCTATTTGTAAGATTCAAGTCACAAAACTTTCACCCATTTCTTCTAATAAGGTAAAGTCTAGACTATTATTTGTGTTCTTCTAACAGGTGGTGTTTCACAAAATGTCTCCCAACGAGACACTGTTCTTGGAAAGTACCAACAAAATCTACAAAGATGATATTTCCAACAGTTCGTTTGTGAATTTCCAAATATGGGATTTTCCTGGACAGATGGACTTTTTTGATCCAACATTTGATTATGAGATGATCTTCAGAGGAACAGGTGCTCTAATATATGTTATCGATGCCCAGGTAAATACAAATCACTAATAATCACAAGGAAGTTTTATTTTTACTTTTTGTGTGAGAGGAGTTGAATGAGAAGCTAGTAATTCATATTTTTAGATAAGTTCATAAAACATCTGCTACGTATGAAGGGATGCATTGGCAATCTGACTTTTGGTGTGTGGTTTTATTTTTGTGAAGTGACTGGAACATGTGCTACTGGTGGAGAGAGGGGAAAGGGGCTGGTACTCTGAACTTATCTGCAATAATAGCAAGAACCTGCTGTGCTAGGTGGATGGAATTATCCCTTCCTTCTGCTCTGGAGTTCATTTAATAATAGCACACTTCTGACCTCAGTTTCTAGTACTGATACTACGGGGTATCTGGCAGTTTTCAATAAGCCTAGAAATTGTACCATGGGAGATTACCTGGCTATTAGGACCATCTTGGAGATCGCTGCTTGCCTATTGCTGGAGCTGAAATGTAACCCACCTTTTCTCTGAAGTCTAGTTTTGTGTAGCTAATGAAACTTAATTGACATGACAGAATCTAAGCTGCTTGGATTTCTCACACTTCAGGGTATTCTCTCTCTCTCTCCAGACTTCTATTTAGTTACAGAATTGAAGTTCTTGCACTGAAATATTTTGTCCTTGTGCAGAATGGAATAGTTATCAGAGAGAAAGCTTTATCGTTCATTCCTGCCCAAACTGATTTACAGGATGACTACATGGAAGCTTTAACAAGACTGCACATTACAGTTTCAAAAGCCTACAAGGTCAACCCAGAAATGAACTTTGAAGTTTTTATTCATAAAGTTGATGGTTTATCAGATGACCATAAAATAGAAACTCAGAGGGATATTCATCAGAGGGCTAATGATGATCTTACGGATGCTGGGCTCGAAAAACTTCACCTTAGGTGAGTGAAAGACTCTGACATGTGATTCTCCTGTTGCTGATATGCGTACAGATTAATGGCTTTTAGATGCGATACTGGACTGACTGGAGCAAGGTCTGGTTACTTTCTTATTATTTAACAAACTCTTGTTAAAAAATACACCGCCCTATTTATGGACAAGCTTCAGCTGTTAGGCTGACTAAAATAAGGCAGACTACTCTATCGAATTTCAATGAACAGATTATTCATAAACTCGATGATAATTCAAGGTCCTTCTCATTCAACCTAACAGGCCAAATTTGTACATGTGTCCTGGAGGGGCAGGGAAAGGAGGGGGGAAGGTCTCTGCCTTTTAGTCCTGGGTAGCACTGACTTTTCAGCATGATTGGTTTAAAAACTTAGTCTGTTACTTGATATTTGGCTCACTTATAAGGTATCTTCTACAGACACCTTTAAAACAAGCTGTCTTTTCTCTGGATTTACTGCTATTTTGATTCTTGTGGAGCCAGTATCTTGATGTTAGTGTGAGCAAAGTGGAAGGCCAGGAACAGGACCTGAAGAAATCAAATTGAGCATTTTTTATACCTTCGTAATAAGCACTCTGTAGGCAAAGTGTGTTGTGAAAGAATATTCAAATTTTTGTCCTTGGTCTCCCGTCTCTAAGGGATGGGGGAAATCTGCTTCATGGTTACTTCAGCTGCTTAGAAATTAGGTTCTTTGTGCATTGGTCAGACATATTTGTGATAAAGGCATCCCAGCCAAGGCATCAGGCCTGAATGTTAGAAAACATAGCTTTAACCTTTCTATTGCAATTCTGAAATATTCTTGAATCTTCTTTTTCTTTTTTTTTTCTTCCACTGCCCTCCCTCCTCATCTCAGCTTTTATTTGACCAGTATCTATGACCATTCAATATTTGAAGCCTTCAGTAAAGTGGTACAGAAGCTCATTCCGCAACTGCCAACCCTGGAAAACCTACTTAATATCTTTATATCAGTAAGTGTTAATCTAACAGAACTTTGAGTGAAATATGCAGAATGGTAAAGCAAGTCCTTCTGCCAAGGAACGCTGGCTAGATCTGCCCTTGGGAGATTTGGGTGGCACTCATGTGGGTGTACTCTGCTGACCTGGATGTCTACATTAGAAGCTCTCTACCACAGCTAAATTGTACTGGTGCGTGCTCTGTGGGGATTTCTCTAAATGTTGACAAAGCATAGTTTGACTGGTTATAACAGTTGTTAGGGAAGTTTCCTGCAGGATATACTGCTTAGTTTGCTAAGGCACTTAGTAGTCTAATGTAGCAACAGACATATTTGGTAATATGACCTTGGTCTGGAACTAAACTATTTCATATGGCCTGTGAGACTTTTGCCTTTATTCTTTTAGTTGTTTGCATTTCTTATAGAATTTGTGACATAGAAACTTGCTGTTGTTTACTTTAAATCAAATAAAATATCACCCTCGAGACAAGACCGTTTCATTTAAATCATGTCTGTTGCAGGCATGTGGACAACATGGAAAAAAACCAGTTATGACTGAGAGGAGCTCTGTGCTCAGACATGTTGCCCCATGCTACCATATAATGCTTGTTTGCTAAGTTTGGTAGAGGACTGGCCCAGTGGATAAAGGGCACGCTCACCTTTATCAGTGCCATGAGGGTATGGAGTGTGATCTTGATGCCAAAAGGATTGTCTGGATGTCCTCAGGACACTGTCTTTGGTACTGAGACTAGCTAGAAAGAAGAGAGAAGGAATGATTCTGGGTGCATAGATAGAAAAGAAGCTTTGCCAATAGTGTATATGTGGTAACTTGGTAAACTGCAAAAGGCTTCTGAACTTAGTATGAGCACACACACTTTGCCAAATTGCTCAGTTACAAATGTCTTGGTGCTTTTCCATACCCATAACTGCCGTAATGTGGTACTTCTCATGGATTTTTAAGTTCAGAAGCTGACTTAGTTGCTCTGCACGTTAAACTATGTGGCAACTGCCTCACACAAAATCTGAACTGCCAAGATACTACAAGCATAAAACTTAAGTGTCAGCATACTACTGTGAAATATCTCATTTCTGATCCCAGTCCATTAGGTGGATGTGAATATATGGCTCTTCTGGAATTAACAGAACCACAGAAGAGGTAAACTGCTGAATGTGGGTTCTGGAAGCATAGTAAAATGTAACCTGAATTATGATCTGTTAAATAATAAACTAAAAAGAATTACAACAGAGTCCCCAGTTTTATTTTTGTCAACTGTGTAATGTTCATATGTACTATGGGAACAAGGGTATTGTATTTATAAGCTATATGCTCTAAATCTTCAATCTGTCTTGAGTCTCTAAATTGCTTATGTTTAAACAATTTTCTGCTGTTAAGAATGTGAAAGTTATGAATTCTACTTGAGATTTTAAAAATTCATCCAAATTCTTTCTCTTTCTGAAGAATTCAGGCATTGAAAAAGCTTTTCTCTTCGATGTAGTCAGCAAAATCTACATTGCAACAGACAGTTCCCCTGTGGACATGCAGTCATATGAGTTGTGCTGTGACATGATTGATGTAGTGATAGATGTTTCCTGTATATATGGGTAAGTGATGAATACTCTTAGGAAAAAAAAAGTCCTCAAATTTGTAGAATGGGCTGCAAACTGTGCAAGTCGTGCTGGCTTTGTCATGCAGCGAGATGCTATTGATTGGTCTTTAGAGCACATTGGTTCTGTAAGTAATTAGAATAAAGCCAAATTATTTGGCAGCTGAATCGAACATTTCTACTCGTTTCTTTCCCACCACTCATGGCCCTAGACAGCTGTCTGACGTTTGTTAAAGTTGTGTTTCATGTAAAATATAAATAGTGCTGTATCTTGTTTGGCATGGTGGGTGCAAGTGTGTTAATACCTGCAAATAACTGGGGTCAATAGCATGCTGTGGCTCGTAAGTGTAACTTGCAGTGATACTGCTTTGAGACTTGCTGCTATCTGAACAGAATAGCATATGTGACTTTCAACGAGGGATGCACATAGTGCTTATGTCTCACAATTTACAGCAGAATTATACTTCGATATGAATTTTTGAAGTGGTTCTGGAGAAGCGGTAACTTCTCTTAGAACTGTGGTTGTAGCCTGGAAAATACAGTGCTGCCAAGAAATACCGCAACATTTAATGTCTGTCTCCTGATGGATCGATCCAGGGTTGTGTAGCTGTTTTGGTTTTTTTTTTCAGGAGTGCATAGAAGTAGTTTGCGATACATCATTTACTTCTATAGTAATTTAACTAACACTAATAACTTGCAGATAGAAAGCAGCATGCTAATCTGATCAGGCTGGTTCAGCTTAAGACCAAAAAGGGTCCTGTTGAACCCTCCAACTCAACATCACTAAGGAAGCCTTTGTATTAATATACCAAAATTAATTTCACTGCGATGCCACTCCACTGACATCAAACGAATGCATGCTGATAGCTTGCTCTTAACTGCTCATCTAAGACAGACAGTATCTAATGAAGGCCTCTACTCTGTTTAGGTCTAGCTTTCCTGAGAAACTTAAGGTGTGATAATGGTCTTACTCAACGATAGTATTAAGACCTGCATTGCAGGTTCTCTACTTGCTCAACGTTCAGTATGAGTAATATTCTTCTAACTGCATTTAACAGGTATTTGTCTTGAAGTTACATATGCATGCCTGTTAGATTATGCCTTGGGTTAAGTCATTCTTTTTCCAGGTTAAAAGAAGATGGCACTGGAAGTGCTTATGATAAAGAGTCAATGGCAATTATCAAGCTCAATAACACAACAGTCCTGTACCTAAAGGAAGTAACAAAATTTTTGGCATTAGTTTGCATTCTTAGAGAAGAGAGTTTTGAGCGCAAAGGTAAGGACTTCCCCACCACTGACAGGCTTTTATCTAATGTTTTTTATCAACTGCAAAATATTAGTATGACTTTACAAGTCACCTTGATTTTTGTGTAACTAAATTCCTGTAATCTCTTCAGGAAGGAATTTTCTTATTTCTTAGAGATAGGAATAATGAAGTCTTATTTTTAATTTTGTGAATCATCACTTTAATCGCTGTGTTCCTGATGGAATTACTTGTGTAGCTAATGTGAGCTCTGTCACTACCATCTGCTCTACTGGAATAAGTAGAATGGAGTAATGGTCCCCTTACCTACTGGGTATACACGTTGCATTTGAAATTGGTACCTTTTTTTCAGAAAACTGAGACGGTCCAAATAAATACTAGCATCAATAAAACTTTGTTAAATCTTCTGAGCCCAAGTTAATTCTAAAATAAGTAGGAAAATACCTATTGGTTAAATGTAACATTTTATATTGATTTTGAAGCTCCGTTTATGTAAATATGCCAAGCTGAACACAGTTTTTCGTCTCCCTTCCCCCTCCTTCTTGATAGGTTTGATAGACTACAATTTTCATTGCTTCCGCAAAGCCATTCATGAAGTCTTCGAAGTAGGTGTTGCCTCCCACAGAATTTGCAACCATCAATCAAGCACCTCAAATATGAAAGCAGTGACTCACAACGGCACACCTAGGAATGCAGTCTAGAGGAAAGCTAATGACCTTGGATAGACTTGTCAGCTCTTCACTCCAAAGTTTTGTGGAACAAGAGAAGAGTAGTCTGAAAGCCTGAAGTATGTTTCAGAGGAGAAGAGTGGTCCTAACTGTGGAACAGCGGCTTGTAACTGATGTTGGACAGCTGAAAGTACTGTAAAAATACTTTGAGGCCAGTGGAGTTAGAAATGCTGGTTAAAACCAGCTGTATTGCAAATGCAGTAGTTTTTCGGTTTGAAATCCTATTTTAACAGTCTGTCTCTGACTGATTGCCTGGTCAAAACTTAAAAACAATTGAGTTGAGTTTTGTGTGAAACACTGAATAGTCACTTGCTCAACTTTTTTTATTATTATTATTTTAAATTAATCTGTAGAATATCCACTTTTGCTTAAGTTTACCCTTTTGTCGTGCAAAAAAGAAAAAATTAGCGTTATTAAGGCTTGTGAAACTCAGGCTTTTTGCTTGCTGAGGCTGGTCTCACGAATCATTCCATTAAGTAGCTCTTGCTGGTGTGCTCATAATATTCTTGTGAATTCTGTGTTTGTTAAGTGGATGCAAGGTAGAGCTCTGTTCTAGTGATTATGTGTTTGTTTAGAGAACTGACCTGGGGCTTCATTTTAAGAGATCATGATACTTCTCTTTCAGACCACAGTTCTTGGTATGTCCCCTTTGTTGGAAGGGAAGTATTAAAATCAGAAATAAACTACCTGCTCTCTTTTGCAAAAACATGGATGTCATAAATCTGTGTGATTAATCCTGTTCATGAAACAAAACTGCATGGCTAACTGAACTGAAATGTCTGCCATCTGTTGAAATAAAGCAACCGCTTTCAGCTATTCCCAAACAAAGAAAAATGACAAAGTTACTGACTTCTGCTGGTGGATCTCTTTCCACTCTGGCTGATAATCAAGACAATTCCTAGGAAAATGTCTGAGGGTGTTATCCATGCATGGCAATTAAGTATCGATCTGCCATAGCCTACTAATAATACTGGACTTTGAAAGCATGTCGATACTGTACTATGACAAACACCTTCTTGTTTGTCACCAGGCTGACTAGAACAGTGTTTTTTCTGATTTTGTGAATGCTTACTTTCATACTATGGGCAGTATATCTGAATTCTTTAATTTATTGATATTGGTATTATTAACAGTCGATATCATACTATACATCAGCCTTGCTATGCAGTAAGCTCAGCCACTGGCCTGTAAAGATCTTGCCTCTCTTTACCCGTCCCTATGTGTGTATAGGTGTTGCAAAGCCATTGGACCGACTATACAAGTGCCACTGTAAAAGTTTGTGCAAGAAGAACTAACTGTAAGCAATCTCTGCAACTGGTGTATTTATGTGGTCAGAAGTAACCATGGGAGTGCTTCTGTGCTTATAGAAAGAACTTTAACTGAACTATGTAAAAATGAATATACATGCATTAACGTTAGGGTATATGCACATACTGAATAAATGTGTTTTTTTACAGCAGGAGACTTTGGAATTCAAGTGCTCTAGGTCAGTTCTCTTAAACCTAGGCTGAGACCCTTTTTGGTAATGGAACTGCAGAGTTGTTTTTTTTAAGGAAGTGCTGTGGGCTTGTAAGATTGGGTTTTGTAGTTTGCAAGCACTGTCAGAGTGTTCTAATACTAAAGGTAAGAGGAGAAATAATTGGCAAGATCATAGGAAGAATGAAATAATTCCCATTTGTGCAGTGAGTTTTCCATGTTCTAAATACATGTGTACGTTCTCTTTGTTTTCACCCACTACAGGATTTTGTGCTAATAAAATGAAAAAAAAAGGCAAACTGTAACACTATTGTTTCTGCTTGTCCTTATAGACAAAAGTCTATAAATGCCTATATGCTAAAGCAAATTTTTAAAAGCCATGTTATCTTTATGGTATATTTTAAAAAAGTTAAATACCACATTTCCATGTGAGACTTCAAAAATTTTAGTCAAGCTTAACTTTCATCTCAATTAAATCTGAATCCAAAACAAATACTCAATTTTCAGAAGATGACTCTAGACTGTAAAGGCATATGAATGATCATGTGACTTGTCCTGTTGTTTTCATTAATGGTGAACCTTAGACTGTGTTCTGAAATTCTGCCTTCTGCTGTGCATGTTGTGGTGGCTTTCTGTGTTTCAATTTTTTGCAAGTTTTTTTTTGTTGTTTTGGGTTGAGGTTTTTTTGTCAGCATTACCTTGCTCTGAAATTGTTGCATCTACTAAAAGTTAATGGTAGGAGGTCAAAACTGAATACTGTCATTTTCACTATTACCTGCACAATATTAGCTTTAAAAGTTAAATTTGTGTCTAGTAAGGAGCACTGTGTTTCTTTAGTTTACTGGAACTAGTCTTCCGAATTAAGTCAGATGCTTCTGTTTAAGTAGAGGGTTACTAACCTGTTGCTGCTTTAGTGAGGCAGTTTTTGGTTCTGCTGAAATCTTTATGGTGCCACAGAGGAGGAGGGATAGGAATTAGGCTTTATTTTCTTCCTTGTGCAGGGATCTGTCTCCCCTTCCTATGCTGACCTGCAGGGAGAGATCCTGTTAGAGATAAGGGAAGTCGATATCACGGTCTCTCCAATACAAGAACTGAAACTGTGAAGGAAACCATCAACTACTGCTTCACCTTTCTGCCTTGTTAATTTTCCCTTTTTTCTCCTCTAAACCTGTAGTGGTACAGATGCTCTGCAGTTTTTTTGCAAGCAACTGAGGATGTGTGGTTCTAAGGAGAAAAATGGTGTGGACAGGGGAGGACAGGGAAAATGGTGGTCTGCCTGCTGGGAGAAGGAATGAAAATTTCGTTCCGTTGAAGAATAAAGCAATCCCTTGCAAGGTACCTTTCAGAGCTGTGTTGTCTGCCACCGAGGGTTGCTGAGTTTCCTGTTGGGAATCCCGCCAACTGTAGCACAGGAGAGGGATGGAGGGGAAGACCAATCCTGGGGAGACGGGCAGAGTAGTTAAAGATGACGTCCCTCTGAGGTCCTGAAGGGTTCAATCTGCCCATCGTTTGGCTGGAAGATGGTGTGATCTTTCCTCTCTTTCCCTCAGACCTCCCTAAAAGTCCCTTGTTACTAAGTCCCTCGCTCCCTCAGCGTGAGGCTGCGATGGGACACGGGCGGGCTCTGGGCGAGCGACTCTTGGGCCATCACTCATCTGAGGGGAAACGCTTGTCCCGGTGCTCGTCCCGGCGTGGCCCGAGGTGCCGGAGGCCTGGAATGCGCCACCTGGCCTGAACAGTGCGCGATGTGACAGGTTTTGGGAGCTGCCAGTCGCTCGGAGTGGGCATGGCCCCACACTCCTGCTATGCTTTGCCTTCCCAGCACTGATTTCTCTCCTGACAGTTGTGGAAGCAGGTAGAAACATATCCTTTAAAAAGTTCTACAGGCACCTTTTCTGAATGCTGGAGTGTTTTTTGAGTCAACTTACATTTGGTAAAATTCTCTTATGTTGTCTGTATAAACAAGTTTGGTGCAGGACTTGAAGGGATACTAATTAAGTTCACTGATGATACTAAACTGGGAGGAGCTGTTGTTGACTCCATCAAGGGCAGGGGCCCTGCAGTGAGACCTTGGCGAGTTAGAGAGTAGTGCAATCACCAATCCTGAAATTTAACGTTGACAAGTTCGGATTCTGCACCTAGAACAGGTAACCCTGAAGGTTTGTACCGTTTGGGAAATGAGATGCTGGAAAGCAGTGCCAGGAAAGGGCCCTAGGAATCCTGGTCAGCGGCCAGTTGGCCCTGAGTCAGCAGTGCCCTGGCAGCCAGGAGGGCCAACCGTGTCCTGGGGGGCATCAGGCCCAGCATCGCAGGCTGAGCCAGGGAGGGGATTGTCCTGCTCTGCTCTGACCTGCAGTGACCTCACCTCGAGTACTGTTAGAAAGCACCCAAGAGGAAGGCTATGAAATGGTGACAGGTCTAGAGCATATGAGGAGCAGCTGAGTGGATGTTTGTGCACAGCTTTATTAATGGCACCATTACAAAACTGTGGACTTTGTAAAACTAGGAGGGAAAGCCATATGACAGAGAAGATTGCATAGTCTTGGTATGATTTGTAAATTCTTCCCATTTTTAGTCAGGAAGTAGATCACTTTTTGACTATAAGAGTTTTTTTTTTAAATACAAACATTTTTGTAATTCTAAATAGAAGCTGAAGTTTCTACTTTTCATTTTGGATATCTTCTTCCTTTTCAGTCTGCTCTGCTATTTGTTTTGAAAGCTATAATTTTTCTGGGCATAAGCAGCTACTGCTTTGTTTCTGTGATTTGTCTTCCAGATGGTTGTGTTTGGGTGAAATATTAATTAAAGAATTTACGTGATGTAATATATTCATCATGAAAAGAAGGGTCACTGAAACAAGAAATAGCTTAAGATCTGCTTTTAAGACAGTCAAATTTCATTGTTTGACAGACAAATAGATCAATATTCCATCATCTAACAGTTGAGTTTAAAAACCTACTGGGAAGTGAAGCAATATAACTTATATTGGATGTAAGCTACTTTGGTGTTAATTCCCTGGTTTTGTGTCACTTAGGGATAAATAAAAGAGAAGCTATTGCAGTCTGTCCGCATCTTGGTTCTGGCTTTGATTTTCACAATAGCTTTTATTGTTTGTTTTTTGTTGTGTGGGGTTTTTTTTAAAATATACCCTTTGATATATTTGATATATATACTATTTAATATAAATACTGATGTTAATGGCTTTTGAGAAATGACACTGCATAGAGCAGAGGTTATATTACAATTTGGAGCTACAGGGTGATGAGCAGATGGGTTACCTTTGTGCAGGATGATCTAAATGTTAAACAGACAATTAAGAGAGTGTCTTGGTCTGAGCTTGTCATTTTGGTTCATGGTACATTATTTTTTAAATACTGTTCAAAGACTGATAAGAGATTAAGGAAAAAAAAAAGGCAGCACCAAAACCAAAACAACAGAAGAACCTTTAAAATAGTCCTGTCTAAAAGGAAAGAATTTATTTTTTAAAAAATACTAATGGGCAATATCTATGTTTGTCTTGTCACCCAAGTACAAAGATACCCTTTATCAGTCTGCTGAAGGAATGACTCTGCAGCAACCTTCCTTCCAGCTGGTAGATCAGAAACCTACTTTTTATGATTCCTGAGGGAGTTTAGCTTCTACCCAATAAAAATGAATAATAGAATTTAATGCTTTCATCATAATGGGATTAGGAGGACTTGTTTTACTTTTTATACTAGTGATTGAAAAGCCAATTGAAACCATTGCAAAACTAGGGAAGAGGTCGTAATTAGAAGACCAGTGTAAAGAATCCCCTGAAGAACTTTTTTGAATTTAATTTAAAGACCATTTCTTGCTGATGTTGCTAAGGGATGGTGTGAAATGTCTCAGGCTAAGACAGGGGATGAGGCACCTGAGTGTGAATACTCCTCTGCAGACTTTTTCCTAAACCAGTATGCAGTAGAATTAAATGTTCCTCCACGCCCCACACACGCTCCCCCCACTTCTTGAGTGACAGCTCAAGATCTTCACTCCATATTGTGGAAATGGCAAGAGAGGTGAGAGAATTTTGCATGCATTTGTCCCTGTACAATGAAGAAAAAATACCAGGTACCTGTAATAGGCTTAAGAGATGTCTGCAGTGTCTCGGTGGGCTTGGTACATTGTGAATGTTTAGGTCTCTGACAGGGTAAAAACCGAAACTAACAGAAAGGAAATTCGTCCAGATAGAGAGAAAAGCATTACTGATTATTTGTTGCACCCCACAATCTTCCCACTCCCCGGTCTGAATCAAAACTCTTGAAAAAATTTTCTCTATATTTTGTTCTGGTAATTCTGAAGTGATAATTTGGTTCTTCTGCACATTCTTCTTCATTCATAACATTTCTTCCAAAACAACCAAACTATTAGAGCTGTATTTAGCTTTCTCACTGCCAGGTATTGATCTGAGTAAACAGTAATAATTATCTGGAATCCTTTCCCACTGGGCTATAATCCCCATGCTTATACAGTTTTCTGATGTACCAAGAAATAGCTACTTGCAAAGATGGTCCACTTGGAAATTCCACTTCAGTGTCTTCCTGTGAAAGTTTACAATTTACCAATTATGAACTGCTATGGACATAAATGCTGTTTTACAATGCTGTCCTAAGGAAACTCACTGCTACTTCAACTGCCTTTTTGTGCCATGTTTTGTTCTGTACAGAGTCAGTTAGTACAGGAGAAGGAAATGATGAGTACAGTACTGCAGGTAAAGAAACTAGACAGAACTGACATCTCTATCCCTAATTATGGATCAGTGCTTTTAATTATTTAGACTTCTATGCCATGTAGTGAAAAATCATTTTACTGTTAAAAAATATGTACTTTCTGTGTAAGTTAAAAATACATACTTTCTGTATAAGTTATCATCCTAAAAGGAAAAAAATGTCACTTTTGGGGTTCAGGATTATTGATTAACTGACTTATGTTGAAGTACCAAGTAAAATGAAACTCCCTGGTGGGTAACAGTAATGGGGATCTATTACACCTTTTCTGGCTTACAGTGAGTGAATTGGTTATTCGGTGTTCCCTTGTGATCTAGACAGTTTATTTTTCTTGCCCTCTAGATGGCGGTCTTGTTCTCTTTGAAAGAATCTGTTGTACAGAGTTTGGTAGTGCTGTAAGAGAGAAAGTTTATTTAATTAGTCACAGTTTTTACGTTCGCATATTTGCAGTGTAACGTTTATGAGCAAAAATGTTGATGTGACTGTAACATTGAAAACCTGCTGCGAGCAACTGTGAGCTGATGTCTTCCTCTGCTGGGCAGGAGGAGGGTAAGTACTAACTTGTTTCAGAGAATTGCAAGTATTTATTATATCAAAACCCCACTAATTTATCATATAATAAAAGTTATGTAAATGATACTTTAATTTCCAAATAACAGCTTAATAATACCACATCTTCACGAATAACCCATCAGTGGTGTGGAGTGAAAACTTCCTGAGGTTTTCAGTTCTTCCTTGTTAATAAAGCTAAATTTTTTGTTTCTTGAAGTTCTTAATTTGTTTGGCTAGATAAAGCTGCTTAACAGAGAAAGGAGTGAGTCCAATGTTTACTATTCAGCCGACATCATTACTTGTAAGCAAATAATTTAGAACAGGACCTTGTTAATTGCTGTGTGTAAGTACAGAGAGACAGAAGGATTTATTGCCCAGTTTTCTGAATTGTGATGAAAACATTTAATTTTTGCAGTGTGCCTTTTGTTTCTACATGTCTTTTCATATATATTTTTTCCTGCTTCTGAACTGCTGAAAATGGAGTTTTCTCACTAAGTGTCACACTTAACAGGAAGTGCTCTCCTTTTTTGCTGCTTCACTGATCTTAGGGTCTTTAGAAACTACTGCCTAGTTAATGGCTGTTAAAGACAATTGTGAAGGGATGATAGCTTACATGATTTATCATTGATTAAAATAATTGCTTTCTGGAAAAGACTCTAATAAGTTAATGCTTCTGAAGGGGAGATCTTAAGATTATTAAGCATCCTTCTGCTGTCTTGAAAAGAGATACCAGTTTCCGTAAGTGACAATTAGCACAGTCTGATGGTAACTTTGGTTAGAGGTGACTGGTTAAGCTGCCTCTCCTGCATACGACAGGCAAATGCAGGGTCCTGCACCTGGGGAGGAATAACGCTTGGCACCAGTATGGGCTGGGGGTGACCTGCTGGAGAGCAGCTCTGTGGAGAAGGTCCTAGGGGTCCTGGTGGACAAAAAACTGTCTCTGAGTCAGGAGTGGGCCCTGGGGGCCAAGAAGGCCAACGGTGTCCTGGGGGACATTGGGAAGAGCGTTGCCAGCAAGTCAAGGAGGTGATCCTGCCCCTCTGCTCAGCCCTGGTGAGGCAAATCTGGAGTGCTATGTCCTGTTCTGGGCTCCTCAGGACAAGAGAGATGTGGAGCTCCTGGAGCAGGTCCAACGGAGGCTGCGGAGATGCTGAAGGGACTGGAGCATCTCTGTTATGAGGAAGTGCTGAGGGAGCTGGGGCTATTCAGCCTCGAGAGGAGACACTGAGAGGGGACCTCCTCAATGTCTGTCAGTGTCTGCAGGGAGGGGACAGAGAATGGACCAGGCTGTGCTTGGGGGGGCCCGGCGATGGGACAAGAGGAAAGGGCAGGAACCGATGCCCAGGAAGTTCCACCTGAACATGAGGAAGAACTTCTTTTCTGTGCAGTGACCAAGCACTGAACAGGCTGCCCAGATAGGATGTGGAGTTTCCCTCCCCAGAGATATCCCAGAACTATCTGAACACGATCCTATGCTATGTGCTCTGGGATGACCCTGGTTGAGCAGGGAGGTGGGACCAGATGACCCACTGTGGTCCCTTCAAACCTGATCCATTCTGTGATACGGAAGCTGTTATTCTTACTCCATGATTGAGGATGAATCATGGTTGAAAAACATGATGTAAATCATTCAGTGATCTTACCAGTCATTCATAACAACTCCTATGTCATGCAGATTTTTTAGGAAAAAAGGCAAAATAATTGGTATCTATCAGATGTGCTTGTGTTAAGATCACAATTTCCATGACATTACTGTGCTTTAATAAAGTCTGTCAACTTAGCCTAGCTGGTAATGGCTCACAGCATATCAGTCTTAAAGAATACATGAATCTATTAGTGAATAAGTTAACTGTAATTTTACGCAGAATTGTGTCACAGAACTCTCATATGGACAAAACATAACCTCTGTTGGTTGGAAGGAGAATGTGATATCCTATTTATTGTGATGTGATAACATCTATTTATGAGGATGTGATAGAAGTCTATATCTTAACTTATTCTTCCACTTATTACTCCGCCTTGTCTTAAGTTTTATGAGTACCTCACACCAGAAGGTTATTAAACATGAACATATGGCTTATATGCTGGTGGTAGCACTAAGTTCTCTCACTGCATTGCACCAAGCATTTGGAGAAAGGAAAAGGAATACAAAAGAACAAATTAAAAAAAAAAAAGAAAAAAGAAAAAAAAAGCTGTAAAATTATAATGAGGGAGCGTGCAGCCCCTCTCAGCAAGCAGCTCACTAGAGCAGAAGTGTGGCCTCAGTCACGGCACTGTGACTCATTATTAGAATCCTTTGCCTAGAGGCTTGGAGCAGTGATGCAGGAGAACTTCACGCTGGGAAGCTGATAGCTCGTTGGAGTGACTGTGGAACTAATCAGGCTGCTGAAGGCTCGCGTTTGTTTCCTGACAGACACATTCAGAATCAAACATTCAGACTATCGGGTTCCATGCATTTCTGTGAGGGCACAAAGCATCCCAGCTTATTCGGTATGAAATGTTGTTGTTGTTGTTGCAATAATAAAAATTATTATCATTATTACCAGTCTTAGTTCTCCGGGGAATAAGAAAATGTCCTTTTGGAACTGTTGCAAGTCTGACATTTTGTTTTGTAATTTATTTCTCTGACTTGGACAGGGCAGGATGTTAATTTTCAACATTAGAATGATATTTTCTGATTGGCCTAGGAAAGGCACTACTAGAATGAATATTCTTTTGGTGCTGCTCTCCAGTGACAACAAGGGAATTATAATATTAACCTAATTCTAAAAATTTTCTACCTTGTGCTCATTTTCTATTCCTGATTGTTTCAGTATCTTTGCATAATGTGACTGCCGCACAGCTCCTCTTTTGTAGTGATAAAGGTACTCATCCTTGGTCACTTCATAACACTGCAGGTTCTTTATCACAATATCTAAAAGCCTCTTGAAGTTTGAACAATGTTCCAATGCCTTTATGTTCTTTACCACATGTGTTCTTAGTTATCTGTCTGGATCTGTAACTGTTCCTAAAGAGAGCAAAATCTGATGTTAAGTGAAAGCGCAAGAGGCCTTCAGGGAAGAGAAGACCAAAGCCTGAGAAAGCCAAAAAAGATGGGTTCATGATAGGCTGTTATTTCAGCATCACAGTTCTCATATCTTACGTATTCTGGCACAACACAATATTCTGTCCTTTTTTTTTAAGTGATGGTGCTGGAAAAACTTACCTTGCATTTCTTTATTTTGACATGGGGAGTCCAATCTTAAACATCTCATTTTCATTATACCATATAAAGAAAATGCCACTTGAGCAAACAGCCTATTTACTAAACTGCTTTAACTAGCAAATAGAAAATACCAAAGAAAGTGATAGGCTTGATATTCCACTTTGTTAAAGATTTGGATGTCTGACTTCATTAAACAAACAAGGCAGGTTAGTCTTTTTTTCATACAGAATATAGGAAGGAGAAGGTTCACTTATACCCAGTATTGATAGACAGGAGTTCAAGTGCAGTAGAAATTTGCCCAGCGGAAACTTAGATACACAGGGAATTTGGGTACCCTTCAAAGCTAACTGGCAACTGAGTAGAGCATTTGAGAATTAGGGTGATAGGTCTCACTTGTAAATTTATTGCCAAATGGTTCTTAAGAGTTTTGTGTTTCCGTTTTCTGAAGATCTAAGAGGAGAACGTGTGGTTCACTATGCCTGTGTACATGACCAAACAAATAAAATTTATTTATGCTCGCAATGAGGTTAGGAACAACAGTTATGGGTTCCTGGGGTTTTTAATTGTTCAGCTTGAAAACACAAATTGTCAAGATTGAGTACATTGTTTTCTAAACCAAGTGATCAAGACACATGCTTTTGCCATCTCTTTTCCTTTATTGATTATGTTTGAAATTTACTAAATCCAGAAATGCTTTGAAAGAGAAAGAACTACAGGTTGAGATGTGATTAAAGTAGAGATAGGAGGGAGCGTCTGAGGCTTTGCTTTGTCTGGCTGAAATGAATTTGAAATGTTGAATAAACGTTCAACCTCATATGTTCCTGTGGCAACCTATTTGACATAAACAGCAGTTATACAGAACTATGACTTTAACCTCCCTGTGGCTGGGTTTGAAATATGAGCAAGATGAAGACTTAGATTTGGATGCATTTTTATGAATTTGCATCATTGCATTATAACTCTGTAGAGCCAAATGGACTGCATATGCCGATTCAGATGCATACAAGTCTGAACCTAAAGTATATAAATAGTATTGGGTAATAATTTTAATGGTTTGGAGTTTGGAAAATGTTATTTCTGTATTGTGTACTTTGTTTTGTTTGAAAATTTTATCATGCTTTGGAATGGCTACTTACTAGGGCATTGTAGTTAGCTGGAAGTTATTTGTGCATTTGGACTTACTGAATGTGAAATAGTAATTTGCAAGCTCTACAGCCAGAATACTTGCCAGTCATTTACAGATTTCAATAAATGTACTGAAGAAATTTATGGAAACTTTAAATTCAAGGATTTTGACTTCAAAGACTTTTAGTAATTGTCTCTGCTTTCAATGTAGTGAAACTGCTGGTTCAAATGGTATGTTGATAGTACCAAGTAAAAGCAGTTATTGGAATATTTTGTTCATCAGAAATAGTACCCTAAGTAAATTAAATAAGGAACATAAATACAGTTTTAAAACTAGGCTTAATGCAAATACAAAGAAACTGTAATTCCGTATAACTTGGGAATACAATATCTGTCATGTAAAGTGTTTTCTAGGTGAATGATGTGAAGTTGCTATCAAACCTTGCATTTCAGTGACAGTCTCTGATCTAATTTCCTTATCTTGATAATGTTTTCGTTGCTCAATAGAATCTAACCACTGCTGACCATAGCACATCATCTAAATGACAAATTTTCCTCTTTCTTATCTGCACATTCTTCCTGGATACATCTCGATTGATTTGTTTCTTTGCATTGGTTTCCATTTTCTATCACTAAGAGAACAGTATAGGCAATGTAATTATTGTCTGTGCTGCTGTTTTCTTTTCACTGTTGTTTTTTTGTGAAGGATTACACTGCAGGCTTTTGTTTGTTTGTTTTGTTGTTTGTTTTGCTACTGGCTTCTCACAGCAGGAGAAATTATAAAGGTACTATTTTCTACCATCTCTTCACTGTATTCCCTACCTGAATTTTCTACTCAGTCTTTCTGAAGAATTCCTTGTTTCATCTCTTAAAAATACATTGATAAATGACGGTTTAAATGTGTTTACAGTGCATGTCTTAAGTATCTAAATGGCCAAAGCATTAGTTAGGGCTTTTAGACTTCTTCTCTATTTATTGTCTTGGGCAAATATGTTGTGTGAAAATATGAATGCTTTAGTGAAGGGCAATATGCTCAAAGAACATTATCTCTTAGTTTTAAATATATACTGAATACAGCTGGAATATGAGGCTTGTTTAACATAATATTCTAGTTTAGTTATTGTATAACAGAGTAAGAAATCCCAGAGGAATTTTGTTAGGAAGGTAAAATAGAATCAGATACACTCCTTATTATTGCAAAAGTTTCCTTAATCACATTGTTTAAAGTTTGCAATACATTGTAATGCTTTTTAGTGGTTTTTCATTTTCAGCTGTCAGATAATTCCTTTTCCTAACTCTGGATAAATAGTACTCTGAATACTTTTGGTTTTAGTTATAGATGATTTATATATGACCAGACAGCTGATATAATAAAGGAGTATTGTGTTTTCCACTGTGTTGCACTTAGAGGTTCGAATGTGTTAATGCAATTTATTTGATTTGTAATATTTTATAAAAGTTTTTTCAGCTAAAATTCTGTTAGTGATTCTTGTTGTCAAAGGTTATGAAAGGAAATGAAATGTTCTTTGAGCTGTAATGACAACAGATGGTCACGGTCTAAACAAGAGAAATAGAAATAGTCTCATGGTCTCTTTTTGTTCTTGTTTTCCAGTGAAAACTGTACATTATCAAAAGTCCTTATTATTAGAGGCACTGAAATGCATGTTCTTTTCAATGGGCACGTGTGAGGAAATAAATTTGGAATATTGATTTGCTATGCAATTTCTAGTGATGGTTCCCCTTCTCAACTATATTTTCCCTGTTATTCTTTTGTTTACCAGTTTGAAGTTTGATTTGTGTTTGAGTCGGAAGTATTCCGAGAGAAGCGGGTAAGGATCTCGAACAGAGCTATCAGAAGGCAATGAGTATTTAAAAGCAAATATGTAAATAAGTCTAGGTTTGTGTTTGTTTGTTTGTTTGTTTTGCTTGCTGGTTTGGTTTTTTGTTTTTGTTTTTTTTTTTTTGAAGGGAGAGAAGCACTGAACCTGGGGCTGATTGGGATCTGTATCCTTTGATATGGAAAAGTCTTCAAGATTTAAACTTTATCAGCTGCTTTTTTTTTTATTCAAAGCAAAGGAAATAAAGTGGCATAGCTAACTATTAAGATACAGTCAAGCTAACTGGTGTTGGATAAAGGAGTTAATAGAATTGAAGATGAGAACAAAATCTTACCAGTTCTGAGCTACCTAAATTTTTAAAATTTGAAGTTTAACTTTTTAGGAGCCCTAAATACAGATAATAATGGAAATGGGACAGGCTAATACTGTATTTCAACCATTAATGCCTTCTTGAACCCATTAACTTTTCTAAAAATGCACTGTACTCAGTGGATTGTCTGGAGAGGAAAATGTCCAGAACTATCAAGGGACTGTGGACAATCCAGTGTTTAAATGGATCATCTCTACTGTTAAAAAGTGCTAATGGAGGGCATTTGGGTTTTTTTCACCCTATGTCTAATTTATATGCTTAGTTCTGTTTCCTTTCCTTTCAGATCAGTCTCCAAAAGCTGGCAGAATGTTTGTCACTTTCTTTCCGTGATGATCCTTCATCCATTTTTCCACAACATCGCAATGGAAGCTTAAGTTGAAGTGCTTCCCTAAGTCTTTCTTGGAAGCATTCTTTCCCAAGATCTTGTCCCCTAATCTGTATCTGTTTCTTGAATCCCTTTTTGATATCCGTATTTTTACATTTTGTTATATTAGAATACAATAAAATAGAATATAACATTGGTACTTTTTAAAAAATCCACACCTCTCTTTATGCCTGAATGAATCTCTTCATTGTTAATGACTTTGCCAATACTATAAACTATGGAGAGGGAAAGGAATTGAGCTGACAGAGATGTGTGTTTATTTAAATAGGTCTGCGCATAAGACTTTTCCCAAAACAGAGATGCTTGAAGAAAAATTATGAAGTTTTCTGTTTTGCTAAAAAGTGTCAGGATCCTCTTGGATTAGTGGAATTTTAAGTACTGAAGGTATTATGATTTCTTTTGTATCATAAACTCTGTATAATAAATGTTGTCGATCAACCCTGGGATACTGCATTGGGTTTGAGTAAGTAGAATTTCTAGAGGTATATCAAGTGAATACTTGAGAATGTAAAAAAAGACAGACTGTGCTTTTCCTTCAGCAGTATATTTCAGTTATTGATCCTTTTCCTTTAGTGAACATGGCCAATGTTGTTGCATGGAATTTTAATAGAAGTGGCCATAATGCCAAGATAGAAAATGCATGAAAACGTAAGACCAATTGGAAATCACTGATTATAATTTCTAGGAATTTTTCAGGCCAATCAAAAAGTAAGGCATGATCCTTATTCTCTGGCCCGCCCCCCCTTAACCTTACTAGCTGTTGTAAATAATTACCATTAAAAAAAGTTGCCTCTTTTCAGGGTAAGTCTTTTGAGACAAGATAATTAACATTTTAGTGAATTAGAAGGGGCAGGTTATCCTGTGAAAATCTGAGTTACTTGGCTTATATTTAGATGCTTTTTCTTCCCTTGGTTTAAAACTTAGGAGGCTGGTGTTTCTGTGCTTCTCTAGCTTCAAAATGTTTACAGAAAATGAGTGACCGCTGCATTTTGAAGGCAGAGCGTGTCCTTCATTCTAGCTTCTCCCTGTAATGTTCAGTGGCTAAAATAGAATCCTGCTGGAGCCCTGAGTCAGGAGGGCTGACCCAGCAGAGCGGTGTGTGTGACACATAATGAAAGGTTGAACTGCCTGTCTCTGAGGTGGCGTAGCAGATCAAATCACAGAGGATCGGGCGGAGATGTGTTGCCTTGCTCTGAGTGACAGAAGTTAATAATTAGTGACAATGATTGACAGATACACTCCATCTGCCGCTCTGACGCCCAGGAGCACTTATTCCACAACTGTCTGCAGGCACAATGAACTCCTCTGGGAGAGAGGGATGGGCTGTGATTGACAGCTGCCTCCAAGAGAGACAGGCCACTGACAGGAAAGTCACTGTCAGCAGAAGTGTTGAAGTCTCCCCCTGTTCCCTGGAAGTTTCACTCACTGTATACATTTATTCTCTTTCATTTATCATGTCAGGTGGGGTTTTAAATATATTATTAGCCAGTCATTTTCTTAACTGTAGGGGTTTTTTTCTGGTGGTAATGTAGAGATTCATACACAGTGAGACAACTTCACGTATCTGTGGCTGAATGATACACTGTAGACCAGTGGACTGACATAGCTATGTGTAATTAATCTGTCTTTTTTTTTTTGTTGGGAAAGAAAAAATATTGCATTGCTTTCTCTGTATATTGATATTTTGAGTGTTCATGTAACAATGTTGCACTTCTTATATTTCCAAATGCAGAAAAAATATTTGGAAATGTCTTATAAGTCTGTGGTATTATCCCTTCAGATTTCCAATATTGTAGTAGAAATGTAGGTTGTTTTTGACAGAGACAGTAATCTGTGGTTCCTAGATTTTAATAACATGTAGTAAACTGATAACTATGAATTCTAATGTAAAATTGTACTTAAAACAACTTAATCCTGCATTCTGTAAGATAGATGCACATAAGAAAATGTGTTGTAGCATGCTTAACATGTTCATTTCGTCACTGTACCTAATTATAGATTATTTGCTCTATGGAAACAAATGAAAATAGCATTAATTTTTTTGGGGTCTCATTTCTTAGCATAATACTAGCAACCTTCAAGGTCTGGGAAGATTTAAGAATATAATTCCTTTTAGTTTTTGTTTTGTTTTATTTTCTTCTAAGTTACATTAGAATAATCAGAATATGTTTATCCAAACCCTATATAAAATTGCAGATGCGAAACATTAGATACCAAACCATTTCCATTTAACAGGAAGTAACTCTTACTCTACCATGCATATAAAAAGAAATTCTGTGTTCCATTCATAATTGCCAACTATCCTCTGTCTAGCAAATGGGACCACATAAAAGAATAGGGTTGCTGCTCCAACAAACTCCCACAGATGCTCTAGTAGTTCTTTATAGTGTATGTTTCTTTTATTTTAAGGATGTTATTTTTGCACTGGTTTGTGATGCTCTATGGTGAGGTCTTTTGTTAATCAAATATTGTATCCTATGTAGAGGAGATCTATGTCAAATTTTGTTGCTGTTTCCTTTCTTATTTTGAACCCCTCTCCACATTTTATGGAGCTATACATTTTGGATTGCCTGGCTAGATAGAAAACTATCAAATGTAGAATGAACAAAACACTGGAAGAGATCTTGTCTTTGTTTGTTTTCACAATAAGCCTTATTATGTTTTATAGTGATAGATACAATGCTTAAAATTTGAGTTTACTTTTTTTAAAATTTAATGAATTTATGTGTTGTTTTTAAGTGATCAGCTGATCTTCATGTACACTGTGTATTGTGATAGCTAAAGAAATTGGATGGGATTCAGTCAGAATAGAAAGTTTGTCTGTAGGGAGGCTGGATAACTTCCATCTTCTTGTTACTGTTCTCTTGCTGTATGGTGGTGCTGAAATCTCTGCTGCTGCTCCTGTCAGTCCAGGAAGGAAATACATAGTAGTCTAAAGAACCTACCAGGTTCAGTGAAACTGTTCCATATGGAAGAGCCACCCCATCACAAAGCTCGAGGTAGAGTGTTCCAAGATCTCTGTGCTCCCTGTTGGTAGGCATTCATTTACTTTGGATTTAAGCATCTCCAAATTGTATTTTAGAATAGCTTCTATACAAAATATGTGTGGAGATATTAATGTGTTCGAATACTGTTGCAATATTGTCAAATGCCAGTTATAACAATGAAAGGCTTTTTGTTCGTACCTGATTTTATGGTTTGCAGATTCCCTCTGAAAAGTCTTTTCTATTGCTGGTTCCTCTAGTTCTGATTACTTTCGATAAAATGAAGAGTGAGTTGACTGACCCTTTTACTATGTGGTTCTTTAGAGTTAAAGCTTAAGGAAATTAGGCACACTATTACTTGAAAAGTAAGATTAGGCTTTTGAGAGTTCAAATGTTAGTCAAATTACAGCATAGCTTGACACGGTTTTGAAGTATATTTTCCAAAGAAGCCAGTTTAAAATTACTTTTGAGTTGTTTTATGTGTGTAAATTAAACAGTTTGATAGAATCATACTTTCTGACATTTCTGCATAGTTATGGGAGTGATCTGTTATACACTGACACTATTTGGTCTATGTTTATAGCAATGCTACTTTTTTAGCAAAAACGCAAGTGAATCAGAGGCAAAACTAAATAACTTGCCTAACTTCTATAATTTTTTCTTTCTAAAATCTTGTTTACATCTTACCTAGTTTTGGATTTATTGTCAAAAAAGTTTGTTCATGTTTTTTCTCTTGCTAATTTAGCTGATTGTGTGAGAGTTTTCACCATCTTTGAAAATCATATCATGTAGGTTTTTAATTTTCTAACCTGTTGCAAAAGATTTGCACAAGCTTTTCTATCAGCTGATTTTTATTATTCATATGTTAGAAGGCAGAGGCTGCCATGCTGTTTGACAGAATTATTAATTTTGAGAAGCCTGTCTTGGCAGCGTTCATGAATATTCTTTTTTGTTTGTTTTTAATTTGAATCCTGTACGAAAGGACTTATACCCAAGAGTAGCTAAGTTCCGAGCAAGTCAAAATGCGAGCAGATAGTCCTCTCTTCTTACTGGTGATACCTAGTTCTGAGTGCCGTAAGCTCTTCCTTCCATCATTTAACTACTAATAGGCTGTGGTGGAAGAGTTTTATGATCAAATGCAAGGAACCCATATACTGATTTGCTGCCAAAAGATGGGCAATTATTGAGTTTACCGTGTAGAGTTGACTTCAATGGGGGAAACAAATGTTTTCTCTCTCTTTAGCTGTTAGTTTTTGGGGGACTGTCTTTTCTTTCTTTCTTTTTTTTTTTGTTTGTTTGTTTTTGTTTTGTTGGGTTTTTATTAAATGAAATTGGATAGAGCTTTGGATCTTAATTCTTCTGCTGAATTTGTTTGCAGTTAATTAACCAGATGAAAACAATCACTGGGCAGGGAGGCATGACTACTGTTATTTATGAAACTCAAAAACTCTGTTGAAAGGAAAGGTATCACTGTCACACTTCCTCTGCCCTTCTGATATGGCTCTATTTACTTCCAAACTTAAACCAGCTTACACTTGAATATCTGCGCTGGATTCCTCTGAGTTGCTCTTGCTTTACACTGTGGTAAGTAGCAGAATCTAATACTGTTTCTCTATATTTTGTGCTCTGAAGGTATCAATAAGATATAAACACTTATTAATGTATTTCTTCCCTTTTAGTGGTAGCAATTTTAAATAATTACTGACAAAAAAAGAAAAAAAATCCCAGCATGTTTTTATACGTTTCTTAGTGAATGGTTTTGACTAAAGCATTTACTCAAATTTCCTTAGAGCTACTAAGCATAATAGAGATCTCCCTTGAGGGATCAGGAATGCTGTGCTGCTTTCTCCTGGTTGCTTTTTCAGAATAAGTCTTGCACCATATACCATTAGAACCGTGGTGAGAAAGTTCTTCTTTCTTATGTAACATGCGTGTTCTACAGTACCAACGGGTAGTGACTTTTTTGATTATCATAAACATCAAGAAAGTACATATCTAAAGGGTAGAAGTGACTGCTGGCATTTGAAAAGAGCTTCCATGGTTCAACTTCTTGGTTATTCTTTTGTTTTGTTTTAGGAATGTCTTGTCAGTCATCAGGCTCCGGTTATTTTAAGTAATGGTAGATATAAGTGCACAGTTGCTGCCATCCAGTTCTGGAAAACAGCACTTGAGAGTCTCCCTGCTTGCCTTCCAAGTCATTATTTAGGTAAATTAATAAGAAAATTCAATGTTACTGTAGAGAAATAAAGTTCAGCATACGAAGTTATTTCAGTTACTGCAAAATTTATAAGAAAAAGCTCTTATACAAAATAATAGTATAATATTTGCAAATTTGTTGTGTCTCTTTTAAGGGGGAAAATCACATTACCCATCATTAAACTGTGTTGATTTTCCAGAATGTTCTATTTTGAACTGTCAATGGTCAGTTCACGTGTCTTTTCCATTTCAAATCTTTCCTTGATTCACAATTTGAATTAAAGATCTGGAAAGAACAAGGCCAACTGAGAGAGCTGCTTTGATCAAGCTGAGGGGCAGAGACTATAACTTGGAGACTGAAGCTTTGAGCTCTTTGAACACGTACTTTCAGTCTGAGGCTTCATTTGTAAAGTTCACTGTCCATGCCTGTTAGCAGTGAAAGTCAAGTCTTGTTGAGTGTCTGTTTGCTAACACAGCAGGAGGTACATCAGTTGTCTGAGTAGGGCTGCTGTCGGTTCAGCTGACATCTACAAGAAGCAGCATGCCTTGCAGAAATGAGTGTGTGATAACTATACAGTGATCAAAATATTCTTAAGGCATTAGGAAACCGAACATATCTCACTGTGTTATACTTCATCTTCGCAATTCAAAATGACACATTTTTATAAGTTCAACAGTCATAATGGAATACATGTGTCTGGCCCTGTGAACATAACCCTTTAAAACCCCTTAAGTTTTATGGACTGCTTTGCAACACAGACCTCTATAGAGACACTTTTGAAGGAGAGGGGGAAAAACCCCTGGTCTGCTAAAGTGTGGTTAGAAGGAAGCTCCCCCCCTGCTATGTTTGACTCACAGAACTTGAAGTACTTAGTGTAATGAATAAATATCAACTGAGAGGTTTTTTTCCATCTTCATAATTTTGTTTCCTTCTCTTTTTTGTTTACACGTCCATTCTAGTGTGTGCTACCTCAGCATTATTATTACTTCTGAGTTGGTGTCCTTACCAGCAAGCTGTAATCTTTGTCTCATCATTAGCAGCCTGCTGTGAATCTGTTCTTCAGTTAATGGCTTTTGGTTCAGTAATGTACATTTCCTCAGTAATACTTTCCCCTTGGAGTGTTACTTTTTCCTCCTTAGTGTTGTACAATAATTAACCCTTTTGGCCAGTATGCTGAGATCACCTCAAATGCTACACATAAGGCCCTCAGGGATGTGAGGAAACAGATGCTACCAGCACTTTATCATTTAATTATGATTACAGATGTTTTTGCACTCAGGAGACTTGCCTATCTTGGCAGTACATTTCCCACCCAGTCAGTCAACAGAATGTGAAATATGTTTCTGGGTTGCTTTCGTAATACAATGTTGAGTCACCTCCCAATAGGAAGAAGCAGATCAGGTAGTTTTTTCTACAGTCAGAGCAGTGTTAAATTACCTAACTCTGTGTTGAATTCTTCTGTTCAACAACTCTGTGTTGAATTGTTGTTGTTGTTCTTCTTATTATTATTTTAAAGTCCCAAGTTACGTGAGGGTGAATCTATAGAAATATAGCTATAGCATTTATATATTTTGGGGAGCTGAGTGATAGCTTGGTTCATCCCTTGCATGATTTTTCTCCTCTGATTTTGTCTCTTTAAAACACATTTAAATGTTGTTCTTAATATTGGTCTGTGCCTTTAGATCGTTTTCTCAAATTAAGTTTAATGAATTGTTTCATGTGGAGAGTGGAAATAAGCCCATGGTAAGAAAAATCACCATAACAGTGAACATATGAAATGGCTCAGTTTAAACTGAGAGGCAGCCAGACAAGTGGACCAGCTTCACCATACTTTGCCCTTCTAAAATGTGTATGTGGTGAAGCTGTTTCCAGTCTCATTTCTTCAAGATACTAAGTATTGATTTGGAAAGCATTTAAGTATTAGTGGAATTTCATTCTTTGCTAGCTTGAGGTGCCAAACAGTATTGTATCTATGCTTCACTTGTCAAGGTAGGGTTTCAGAAAATGAGAACTCTGCTGAGGAGGATCAGTTCTGTGGGTGGATCTATGGCAGAAATCAACTTCCATTCTTCACTGACCTGCCATGATGTGTGATCACATAGTAATGTTTGCACTTTGTTGTTTCATCCATGAGAAAGCATTGAGAGAATAGGAATGATTACAACAACACTAAATGGTCTGAAAAGAATGTAGACCTATTCTTTAATGCATTAATACTAATATTAGCTAGCTTATTGCTTATTTGTATAACTTTTTATGAAGATACAGTTTCTGAAGATAACTTACTGGAACACTGCTTTTACGAAAATCTTTTTTTTCCATGTTTACAGATACTATGTTAGATTTTCATTGAAGAGGATTTTCAGTTTTGGTTGTATAATTTCAAGCAGTGTATTTGGAAGTAAAGCAGATAGTTCACATAAAGTCATTAAGTTTTGCTTAAGACAATTCAGAAATTCAGAAATATCTGAGCAGTTAGTGCTTTTGCTTGGCTTGCTTATAGAGGGGTTTAGGGACAGATCTAAAGGTTTTAGGGACAGATGCTGCGGTCTACAAATATTTAGAATTTTTAAAAAATATTTTGTGAGGATTTTTTGGTAACTCTTCACATCACAACAAAAATGTTCCTGATCCAAGGTGTATTTTCTTCAAATGCTTATATTTGCAAAAAGTACATGGCTGCATAATAGAATCAGTTGTGAAATCTATAGCCTCTCAACTGTCTCAGGAAGGCATCACTTTCAGACTAATGTTTTTTATTGATCAGGATGAGAGTAAAAGAATAATAATTTATTTACCTGGTCAGATGAATTGGGAATGCCTATTAAAATCCTCTGTGTTTTCAGGTAAGACATGTTAGATTTTTCTGTGAGATGAAAGGGACAGGGTCTACAGCAAAGCTGCTCTAATTGAAAATGAAGATGCACATGAATCACATCAAAGACTCCTCCCCTATTGTTAGCTTTCCCATGCAGGGAAAGATTGTCTCACTGAAAACAGGAAAAGCACACTGTTTACCTAAGAGGAGCCTGATTTATAGTGTCCAACGGCTGCCATGTTTATACCTCCTTGGGTTCTTCTGCCACACAAGAACACTTCGGCCATCGTGTGATGGCACCTCTGAAAGTGTGCTCCCTTGAAAAAGAGTACCTGTGATTGCCCTTGTTCAGTTTCCATTGAGTTTTCTTGTCTAATTAAGTGGTTACAGATAGATCATAAACCAACATAACTCTGTCTGCAAAATTGACTTCACGGTTGTGTTAAGCTGTGCATTAATAAGAAGCATTGTCATACTGACAATATATATCGTCATTCAATCCTTGTTCTTGTGGGACTTTCATATTTCCAATTATTAGGCCAATGTTTGACTGCCAAGGATATTTTTACATAAACTATATGAAAGTAATTGTGGTATTAATTATTACAGATTTTTGGAAAGGGCAGAGTGTTTATATATGAAAAATATTCTTTGACTGGGAAACAGAAATCTAAATGACATCTGATGTTGGGTTTTTTTCATTGTTGTGTTTCTGATTGGTTGATTAGTTTTGTTCCTTAAACTCTCTTGGTACAGCTGTCAAAGGCAAGTGCATGGCTCTATTGTTCTTTATTAGTATGTCAATGCAGGCTAGAAATTTGGAGCTACACAGAAAAACAGTGATGTTCCCAATGTTATGTAAACTAACCAGTTGTTAATGAGCTCACGAGGCTTCTCGAAGACAAAACCATCACCATTTTGATGTTTATAACAGACAAGCTTTGTGTTATTTAGCAGATAAGATTTCTGGTGTTCTGGATTTCTGTTTGTTGAACCCCTGTAATATTGGGATATTAAACTATTTTTAGAACTAGTAGATTTCATGATGTTCCTTCCATCTTTCTGCCTTTACTGTACAAATATTTTAGTTCTGGTTGAGTGACTTAAAAGCTGTAAAAGTAGACTTTACTAATAAAAAAAATAATTCTTTTCACCAGCCCTTTTAATCAAGAAGAGACATCTGAAGTGCCTGGTTACGGTTCCGATTTCATTTGCAAGTCATTGGCCCTGCTTCATTCAATATAAACTGTAATGTAGAGGTCATGGAGATGAAATAACATATTTAAAAATTATAATGATGCAGATAGAATAGTAGGATTATATCACATTTCTGCAATCTAAATTTTTTGGCTAATGTAATGAATCGGGAATTGTTTTTGTTAGAAGATAGAGGTCTTTGACCTTTCTTAGACTTGATTAACTGAGATGGTAATTTTGAAATTGATGGGACTAGTATTTAATTTCTTCCAGTGTTTTGTTTATAATTAAATACTAGCACTTCTAATGACAATTTTAATCAGCCCAATCTAAAAATTTCTTATTGTACTTTTTCAACCAGCATTTGAAATACTGGTACTTGTGATGCCAGAAATTACGTATTTTATTTTGGTATTTGTGGACCTAATTGTTTTGTTGTTGAATGAGATTTTACCAAAGGCCAAAATTAAGAGGGAAGGTGAAGAATGAAGATTCTAAGTTTTGATTAGAAGGGTTTACTTCATATTGGCAGGCAGAATGTTGGAAAGTTGCATCCATGAAAGCAGTGTCCACAATATTGACTGCTTTCTAATTGTACCAAACCTTTTGGAGCATGACAGATGTGGTTTGTTAAAAATGAGTATGCATCGATAACACGCAGGATGTGTGTGAATAGTTCCTATTTTCAAAACACATAGATATGAACAGTGGGATTCAATTACTCCAGTGCCAGACCCTAATAGAGTTTTAGGTGCTGCCAGTGGCAGGTCCTTCTCCAGAAGGATATGGCTCTCTTCCATCCTGTATTACGTGTGTTTACTGAGAGGGTCTGAAAAGTTCAGAGCTTAGACTGTGTAGTATCAGAAGTTAGTTACTCTTTCATGGTGACCATCTTGTTTTTATGCTGTTACCTGCTCAAGCTGATATACCCTAATGACGTTTCCTAAGTAATGCTTTAATTCCCCTGAAACTACCTGAATGCAAATATCTGTTGCAGCTTCATAGTCAGGTACACTTTTCTGTGACATCCTTGGGGTGATTGTGAAGGAGCAGTGTACCACTTCTGGATTGGGTGCAATGTGCTTCTGATTCCAGGGTGGTCGTGTCATCTTGCCTGGTGTTCTTGTTTGTTGAGAGCCTGAACCAGCAGGAGGTTGAGAGATGCTGTTGGACCAGTTGCATGCTGTGGTTCAATGCAGGCTGGTTTCACCTCCTCACCTCCCTCATAAGTATGCATTGACTGAAGTTAAGTGTGCCCTCACAGCTCTCCTGGAGGAGCCACCCGCTCACCTCTGCTCCAGCTTCAGTCACCCCTCCTTGGCTGGGAGGGAAGTTGTTAAAAAGAAGGTTTCTCCCTCTGCCATTACAATCCACTTAGTGACATAAGAAATGTCACTCATGATGATTAACATTTTAAAGCAGTAAATCTTGAAGGTCAGTCTGAAACAGAGGACAGGGAATGCTTGTGGCTTTCCTTCCCTGCCTGCTTCCCAAGAGGAAATGAATTGCATGAAAGTAGTGTTGGCAGGGTAATAATGACATCTTGCTTTTCCATTATTTTCCATCAATAAAAAGGGTAAAAATTATTTTAGACACATTTCATGTAAATATAAAATAAATAAACAATTATATTTATGCACTATATATATATATACACTACATATATATATGCACTACTTTGACTTATTACCGTATTCTCAGAAAAGAGTGCTGGTGCTTAAATCAATGCACTGTCTTTTAAGAGTGTCAGATTGCTCTGTAGAACTCATTAATTAGACTATTGAAATGATACAGTAAACATGAAGAAAACGCAGTGCATAGGAACAGGGGATTTTTTTTTTAATAGCAAAAAATGCCCCCTCTGTAGAATCCCCATATTACAGAAGTCCTCCCTTACAGCACAAATCTTGCTGCCTCCCCTACTCCCCCAGGTTTCTTGCTAAGTCCATTCTGATACCACATTGAAACATAAAATAGGTAGAATCAAGCAGCCACCAACTATTTATATGCTAATATATATCCCCCAAGCTGAAGTAGGCACCTAAAGCCTATTGCTGCTACTAATGATGGCTATGCTCTAACCTCTATGGAAAAAAAGAAAAGTATTTTTCCTTCCGAAAACAACTCAGTTTCTGTAAGATGAAATGTAATTATCTGTTATCAGATGTCCTTTAAAAACGGAAGGCCTATTTAAGCTGCTAAAAATATTGAAGGCCTAATTCCACCATAATAGCATTTTAATTTCAGCAAATCACAGCTCTATTGTTACAGGACATTTTGCTGTAGGAATGTGGTAAGAGGTCCACCTCAGCTTTTTAAAGAAACATTTCCCTTTCTTTTAGACATTCAGTTAAATCTTTGCAATCATCTAACCTTTTTGTGACACAAAATTTTACTTACTAAGTGAGAAAACAATGACCATTAGCATCTAAAAGACTTCGTTTTAAAAAGTAGTTAAAGTTTAATTGATTTAGGTATGCTCTGCAGAATATGTTTTGGCTGTTGGATTACTCATTTACGTTAGAAAACTAGAGTTTAATTCATTACTGTTTTCCATTTAAAATACTTATTTAAAATGCTAGACAAAGTTGGTGGAAAGTCCTGCTGTAACTGGGTCTGTGAATTGATGCTGACGATCATTTGAAGAGTAATGGCAAAGGCAGGGGAATGCAAGGGGTCACTGTTTTCTCTTATCAACAAGTACATTTACTTTTCTATATAAAATTGCTTATTTATCAGTGCTTTTATGTTTCACATACATGAGTGATATAATTTTAGCATCCTCATTTACATTGATGATTTTGTACTGTCAAGGTGGCTTATACAAAGCTATTTTGCCGATAGGTACCTCAGAAGTCTTTTTAAAATATTGAGCTTTGCTTCATATTTTCTATTGCACCCTACTCTTGCTTATTGTAATTTTTGTTCTACAGAATCAGATGAAAAACTTTGTGTCCAGGCTTCATTATGATGTCCAGTGTGATTATAAGAGATATTTTTACCCAACATTCACTAGCATAGGGACTTCTGGTACTATGACACAGTTTCATTAGCCCTGAAGCTGAACCTTATTGATACTTGCATTTGAATGCCAAAATCTGAAAGAAAAAATACAGCTTTCTCTCACATCAGAGAAAACAATATATAAAGCTGTTTCTCCACCTGTTTGTCTGCTCTGAACTTTATTTGGGAGTAAGATCTTTAACTTTAGATAGTCTCTCCTTCTTTAGCATAGAATTCTAAATTTATCATTACTTGCTTTGTGTTTTCACTTTCTGGCTTTTCACTTTTAGTCAAAATAAACTGGAAAATATTGTTTGGTTGCTAGTAATACATAATGCAATTTTAAACCTGTAACTTGCTTAAAACATATTATTGTGGTTATACAATTCAGCTGTATAAGATTTGTTCTCATTATTGTGAGGTACATTAATTAAAGCTCTTTCAGAACTATATAGGTCATATATAGTGCAAATGCCTCTGTATATTTGCAGAATAATGATGATAATACTGGGGAAGGAACAACAATAACAAATTGTTGAGACAAGTTCTGCTACCTTGCGTGGAAAAGCAGCATTGAGAACTTAAACCTCTGTCTATTGATGAAATGTTTCTACTTTCAGATTTTTTTTAGAGAACTTTAGGAACATGATGAAGAAAGCTACACAGCACTTTGTTCAGTAGCATAATTTACTTTCTTTGTACATTTTTTTATTCTTCCCTTCAATTCACCTTTCACTGAAAATATGAAGTCATACTTTCATTTGCTCCATAGATTATCTTCTCCAAGTTAAACTTGTGGTTTTAAATATTGACCTACACTGGTTGTATTCAGACTATTGATAGGCTTAAACATCTGTCATATTGATATGAACTGAAGCAAAATGTCCTTATACCTGCTTTTAATATGTGTGGTTTTATGGCAGTAGGAGTGACAAGGCCAAGGCCCCTGAGAAGAGCTAAGTCTGATCCTGTCAGATATGTACCCAAACTCTTGTGCTTTCTGGATGGTGTTGTGCATCTGCACATAAATCATGTACCAAATTACAGGTATCTTGAAATACATAAGTGGAAGAAGCCTCCTTTTGATACATGGCAAACTGACTAGTACAGCCTGCAGGTTGTCTTCTCTAAAATTGTCTCTAGAGAGTGGTGGTTGTCTTCTAACAAACAACACTTGTTAAACCTGAAGCTAAAAAAATGATCAAATCTCTAAACAGAATAAAACGATTCTAGCTCTACAGCTTGTAGGATTAGTACTCTCTTATTTTGCAAGATATAATAAATAGAATACAGTGTGATACATACATGAAACAGTCACCATTCAGTTAAAATCCAGTTATTGCAGCACTGAAAACAATAGCAGTGACCGACCCATATAGCCATGGCATATAGCTATATGAAACAATCTATTTAAGGTAAATCAGCTCCCACTTAAATGACTGTAATAAGCATCCTCTGAGCAGCTCTACCTCTGGGAGTGCCATTTGTCACAGTGTAATAGAAAATTGTAATAAATAATAACACCTAGCTATTCTACTGTTCTATTCTCATGTATTAGGAGAAATGCAAATGATGTGTTCGAGATGAGCATTGTAGTGTTTTGTTTGTTGGTTTGGTTTATGTTGTTGGTTTTTTTTCCCTCCTTTACCTCCCCCCCTACCAAAAACTACATGTCTGTAATGTGTGTAGAATGAATTCTTCTTGCCTGGAAGGTTTGTGTTTGAGAGGTAAAGACTATCTCTCTAATCTATATTTTCTCTGCAGTTACCATCTAGTGTAGTGTAGGTGATACTGAACAGGAAAGTGAACAGAAAGAAAACTGTTATTCTGTAAGGAGTGTGGGCTTTGGCCCAAACCTTAGCAAATGTGTAAGAATGCAAAATTGCAACAGAAAAAATTTGTTAGGGCTCTAAACAAGATTTTACAGTTTCTGTTCTCCTTAACGCTGATGGCTAATTTTCATTCTCTAGCAGCAATCACTATTGTCCCTGCATCTCTTGCGTCAAACACCTAAACCCACACCTCTGAGTTTATTGATAGAGATGTCCCTGGAGTCAATCTCACTGTAGTTACTTACCTGTGACACCAGACAACGGGAGAGTTTAAAAGATATGGAGGGGCTGGCACGTTGTCATTCTCTTGGTTGTCCAGAATCTCTTTTATCCTTTGCAGACATAAGATTCCAAGAAGTGAAGTCCTTATCTCCAGGGCTGGGCTGCCCTTCTCTTTGCGATGAGCTGGGGTCCTTTACTTTGATACTCAAGTGTTGCTACTCATATACAATGTAAACTAGATATGTATCTTAGGAAAGTTAATATAATTTCATACTATGCAGACTAATCAGTATGGTAGTTAAGGAGTGAGATTTTCCCAACAGTTGGAAGCACACACCTGCCCTGTAAACTGGATTTTGTCTGTTGCATTCTAAATGAAAGAGTACTCGCAAGCAGGTTTTTAATGGGTTCTTGGTTTTATTTAAGAATTCGCTCTCTAATAACTTCCCACAGTAAGTCAACCGAACTTTTGGTGCCGCTGCAACTTCTCCTTTGCCATGAGTGTGATGATGTCCTGGTCCCAGCTGGGCAGAGTTAATTTTTGCAGTAGCCAGGTGCAGGCATGGCCAGAACCTGGAGGTTATTCTGTACCACTTCACATCATTTTCTGGGAGCAGTGGTAGCGTGGCTGTGGTCAGGTCAAATCACTCTCTCTCTTTTGTACGCTTTTTTAATTAATATTGTAGCTGTTACTGTTCATTTTTTTGTCTTGTTGCTGTTTCCAGTAAAATGTTCTGATCTCAACTTGTGATCTTTGCCTTTTGTGCTTCCAGTTCTCCTCTTCAGCCACTGGAGGTTTCGGTGGGAGCACTAAATTGGAGAATACCATTCCTAAACCATGACAGATGGCCATTCCATCATCCGAGGTATGCTAATAACATTCACATAGTTATCATTCCATTAATAAGACAATTATAACCATTGAATATCAGAAATTTACTATAAGGAGCAAATATCACTTGCAAGTGCGCTGTTACAGCTGAATAAGCATATTTCTTCACTTAAGTTAATAAAACACATCTAAGTGTTACTTTAATTTTGATGATGAATGAAAAGAGTGAGCCATTAACAAGCCCTTTAAAAGCTACTGACTACACTAATACCTTCCGTAAATGGAAATAACACTTTTTAATCAAGTATTTAAGGTTATATACTCACTAGTAAGTGCTGCTTTGAGCATTAATAGTGAATCTTTCTGTGCTGTAATGAAAGATAAAAGTAAGAATATAATTTCAAATGGTTAATTATGCTGTTTTATAGGTCAAGTTATTGAATTAATGTGAAACTATCCTTTTTTTTTTTCATATTTTTTCATTTTGATCATAAATGGGGGCCGCTGTGATTACATTACATTAAGGGGAATTCAAAGAACAGGAGTAAAATGGTAAGGAATTTGCTCTAGGATGACCCTGCTTGAACAGGAAGGTTGGACCAGATGACTCACTGTGGTCCTTTCCAATCTGACTGATTCTGTGAATTATTTTCATGTCTTAGAAGATCTGTACTTTGAGGGACATTTTGAGAATAGGAAGAAAACATTGCTATTGTGACATATGTTTTGCTAAAAGTAACCCTCTCTGGTGCTGGAAATGTCTTTTTTGTTAAGATTTAATTGCTATGAAATTACCTTTTTAATAAAGTGGACTTGAAATTTTGTATGCATAATTCTAACATCAAATGGTGTATTTTTAAAGAGTTTTAGGGTAGGGGGAGAACCCCACTAGGAAATTGTCATCTTTTACAGCAAACAACAAATCCCAGATCATCAGATTTAAAATCTACCCTGCTGTCCCTCCTGAAGATCCTATAAGTGTCCAACAGGGCACTGCAGTCAGAGGTCTCATCCCACCAGCTTTCACGTATGCCAGTGATGTCAAATCTCTGGGACTGGGACAAAGCTTCGAGCTCTTCTTGTTTGCTCCTCATGCTGCCTGCATTGGTGTGGAAATGTAGGTGTGGTGTATTGTAGCCAATACCTTGTGAGGCAGATTGAGGGATCCCGTGAGTGGTCCTTTCTCAAGTTTTGGCACATCATCCTATCACTCATCACTGGTGAACCTGGTTTTGTCCCCTTCCCCTTTCAAGCTGGTTTAAAGCTCTGTCAATGAGACCCACTGGCTCCTGTGCTAGAACTCTTTTTCCCCTCTGAGAAAGGTGTACCCCATCAGCTGTCAGTAGACCAGGTGTTGAGTAGATTTTTTAGCAGAATTAGTGGGTAAGCACTCAGGTTGCCCAGGTAACCTGTGGCATCTCGATCAAAACCATCCTGGAAAACATTTGATCAATGTGATTGCATTTTAAAGTTGCCTCTGCACAAGGCAGGAGTTTTGAATACATGACCTCCTGGAGTTCCTGCAATCTGAGTGCGTTTCTTTTGTATTTTTACGAGCATTAGTCTGCATTTATTGAATTGGAGTGTCTGCGTGTAAACTTTGGGAATCTTCCTGATATTCCTGATGCTTGAATTCAATCATTTCCTTAATTCTCTTTCTGAGAAGGTGGAAATATTTCAGTTTGTCTAACCGCACCCCTCTCCCCAAAAAGAGGAGAGAGTTTCAAAAACTTAGAATAAAAATAATAATAACTAAAAACCAAACAAACAAAACCAATGAAATTCTACTGAACTTGGTGGTGTGTAAGTGAAGGGAAAGAAATGAAGGCAGACAGAATAAATATTTAGATGCAAATGAGTTAAATATGTTTTACAGCAAGGGATTGGATCAAACACAACTTGGATTACAAGTGCCAAAATGATAGGTCATTATCACAGCATGGCATATTATTTTTGTGATGAGGGCCATTTATTCTCAGAAGTTAAGAAAAAAAATGGCCCTTTTTAATGCTGTTACTAATAATAAATAATTGGTTGTACTGAGACTGCTTTGCCTTCAATGCATTGATTTAAAACTGCAGTTCACAGTAATTCTCACCTTTAGTGGGAATATGAGGTTTTAGTACTCAGATGCTTTAAAAAAACAGAAGAGAAAGAGAAGGAAAAAAAAAGAAGAAAGAAATCAGTAACATAATACTTTTTAACATTTCCTGAAAACTAGAATTGCCTGAAAAATCCTTACTCCTTAGATCCAATTCATAACTTGTACTTCATGACACAGAGATTGATGTGTAACTGTAGCAGAGGTGAGTCTGCCAGATTTGTGAAGTGTGGAAAATGTGAATCCAGGAGCTGTTTGCCCTATTTAAAATAGCTGGATAAGGGTTGAGTAAATGGAAAGCATGTGAACACTTAACTAGAGATGCTGCTATAAAAAAAGCTTCCAGACGAATGATCTGCTTATCTAAACCTAGCCTTAGATACTGCAGTTATGACACTCAGTGATGTAAAAGGTTTGTTTGCTTTTCATGATGTGAAAATTTAAATGTGTAATAAAAAAATTGCCTGTAAAGTAGTTTTTATATGTAACATTTTATTTTAAAAGAAGAACTAATAGGAACTGCCCATAATAACAGAAAATGTGAATTTCAGATGGTGAATAATATACAGAGAGTTTTATGTGTAAATATGCACAAAACTGCTGGCAATTTGATGGTTTTTAAAATATTTTTTTATTTTTTTTTTCTTTAGCATTTGGATATTTTAGGGTCGATTTTTTTTTTTTTTTTTTTTTTTTTTTTTTTTTTTTTTTTTTTTTTT